>NW_026917057.1:20047-139955 GCF_035046485.1 Aedes albopictus
CGCTTGAGCTGCAGCGGGAATATGCCTGGAAATTGGAGAGAATATTTGGAAAATCTTGGTATGTATTGGAATCTACTGCTCTTTTCACCCGACACCAATGAAGATCAACATAGCAACGTATTACTAACCGATAATCTTAAAAACATGCAATTTAGGACGAAAACGATACATCAAGTTAGACTAGTTTCAGAACTTTATTAGTAATATTGTGACATACCAAAACCCTCGTTTCCAAACATAGTTTTTCCCTTGAAAAGGTCACATTTGAAGGCCAAAACGTCGTGCAGAATAAAATAAATCGTTTGATTTTCAATACTAAGAGTGCCGAGCTCCTCCGAATTATCCTGAGCTTTTTCATGATCAATGACGACATAGATTATTAAGCTTGAATGCCAATTTTTATTCCTGTTCGGGTCCGTCGCTACGAGCAGCTATTGGACCTTTTGGGACATTAACCTTATCCTTAGAGTAGTGCATGTTGCATTGTCTATTGGAGGGCAAGAAAGTGTTGATTTAAATACAGTTTGTGTTTTGGTTTTTTAAGCTTCAAAAGCTACCAAGTATCCCAAGTAACACACTTGTCACCGAAGAGTCACGGCGGCGCAGGTTTTTGTTGCGCAGAAGTCACTGTGACTTACTTATAGCAAGTAAGTGTTTATTTGTTAGAAGTAAGTCACAGTGACTTCTGCGCAACAAAAACCTGCGCCGCCGTGACTTTTCGGTGACAAGTGTGTTACTTGGGATGATAATAAGGTCGTATTATTTGGGCATCCCAAAGGATTTCCAGGATGAATTCCCGAAGGAATTCAGTGATGAACCTTGAAGGATCTCAAAACTGTATGAAACTATGAATGAACTTTCGCAGGAATCCCTGGTGGTCAAAGAATTGCTCTTAGAGAGATCCCTGAAGAAACTTCTGATGAAAGCCCCGATTGGAATTTTGTAAAATACCAAAACGAATCCTCGAAGAAATTCCAGGAGAGGTCCCCAAAGGAACTCTAGGAGGATTCCCTGAAGGATTTTCAGGAGGAATTTCCGAAGCCATTTCAGGATAAATCCCCGAAAGAATTCCAAGAGCAATCTCCAAAAGAATCCTTGCGGGATCCTTGAAAGTATTCCAGGAGGAATCCCCAAAGGAATTGCAACAAAAATCCCTAAAAGAAATCCAGCAGAAACCCCCAAACGAATTGAAGGAGTCACCTACGAAGGAATTCCAAGAGAAATTTTGTTTTATTCTTAATCACTTGACCTAATTTACAGCTCTATTGTCCACTACATCTACAGTATTGCACAGCGCCTAGATGTGTTCTATTATACTTTATCCAACTGGTTGCCTTTCTGCTGCTTTCACTTTTCTACTCTATACATGCTAGAATTATGAGCTCAAGGATGATGGATGGCCGTTGTTCCTTTCCAGTCCGATTGGGGGTCCATTATGAGTAGCAGTTCGCCGATATCCAGGTACACTAAAACCTCTTTTTATGCATGTTATTTTTATGCACTTTTAATTTATGCATCTTTTTTATGCCCTGCATAAACATAGGGAAAGCTATTCAGAACCAATATTTTGCATAATAATATTTAATAATGCCGGGAACTATTGTAACGGCGGCCAAGGGGTGTTTACATAGGAGAGCAAAGGATGGTTACAGGTTCGCTTTTGGATGTTTCCGAAGGTCTCATGTGCGTTACATGGGGTCCGAGTGGGTCTTAAGGGGGTTTCGGAGCCATTTCACTAAGTCTCGGAGCATTTTAGGCTGGTTTCAGCGGCATTACGGAGGCGTTTTTAGGGGTTTTAGTTTAGGAGAATTTTTTGAGGCATTTCAGGATGTTTCAGACCATTTTCGGCGTGATTCAGAGGCGTTACGGAAGCGTTACGGAGGAATTTTCGGGGTGTTCGGAGCTTGTCAGGTGCGTTACATGGGGTCCGAGGGGATTTAAGGGGGATTTTGGAGGCATTTCAAGACGTTTCAGAGCATTTTCGGCGGAATGCAGAGGCGTTACTTAAGCGTTACGAGGAGTTTTCGTGGAATTTGGAGCCTCTCAGGTGCGTTACATGGGGTCCGAGGGGGTTTAAGGGGGATTTTGAAGGCATTTCAGGACGTTTCAGAGCATTTTCTGCGGAATTCAGAGGCGTTACGAAAGCGTTACGGAAGAGTTTCAGAGGGTTAAAAGCCTCTCAGGTGCGTTACATGGGGTCGGAGGGGGTTTAAGGGGGATATTGGCGGCATGTCAAGGTGTTTCAGAACATTTTCGGCGTGATTAAGAGGCGTTACGGAGGATTTTTCAGGGGTTTAGAAGCCTCTTAGGTGCGTTACATGGGGTCCCCGGGGGGTTTAAGGGGGATTTTTGAGGCATTTCAGGAAGTTTCAAATCAGACTCTGAAATACCTTAGAACGCCCCTCAAACCTTTTGCAATGCCCTTTAAAGGCTCCTGAGATCCCTTGAATTGCCCCTAAAGCCCCTTGGAACGCCCCTGAAACCCATTTAATGCTATTTAAATATCCCAGAGTTCCCGGTAATCCCATGAAAATACCAATAAATCTTGACAGAACACCCTTAAAAGGCTCCTCAAATCCCCCGAAACAACCCCTTAAAACGTCCCTGAAGCCCCTTGGAACCGCCTTTTTGGGCTCTCTGGGAACTTTCTGGAAACCCCCTTAGCCACACCTCAACTGCCCAGGAGCAAGATCTGTTCTCGCGAACAAGATTCTCTAATTAAAGCCCAAACTTAATTTATGCATAAATTTCCCTCTTTTTATGCCTTTCTTTATTTATGCACATTTTTAATTTATGCAGTCCCAGCCATGTGCATAAAAAGAGGTTCAAGTGTATCCAGGTCCGTTTGAGCCATGGGGCTCAGAAGAGGGTCAGTGTCAGCCGCTCTCGGTGAAGAGCAACTGACGAAAAATTGCATGTGCCGGGGCTGGGAATCAAACCCATGACCATCCGCATATGATGCGAACGCCACGGGCTCCGACTCCAAAAGAAATCCCCGAATAATTTTCATGATGAATTCCCGATGGAATTCGTAGAGGAATCTCTCCAGTTAGCCTAGTGGTTAAGGCTATGGATCGCCAATCCGGAGACGGCGGATTCGATTCCCGTTCCAGTCAGGAAACTTTTCTCGATCCTCTGGGAATAGTGTATCTTTGCACGGTGTCTGTGACAACGTAAATTATCGAAAAAAAAAACAGTACCGCTAAGTCACCCACCAAATGATAGCTTAGGGTGCCCTCTTTCATTTGAGACTAAGAGTGAAATGTTCCATCTAGGGGTCTAGAACAATTTTCATTTTTTTGTGATTTCTAGATAAAAATTCCGGAAAATACCCATTTTTGGGTACATTTTATCCAAAATTTGTATGGGAGAATGATCTCCGATAGAACATTTCACTCTTAGCATCAAATGAAAGCATGGACCCTGAGGCTTCATTTGCTGGGTGATTTAGAGATACTGATTTTTTTTTCTAATAATATCTTTCTACCATGGACATTGTGCTTGCCTTACAATATACAATTGATAACAGTGGAAGAGCTCTAAGAACAATAAGTTGAAGAGAGATAGGTCAAGTTTCAATGCGAACGTCGAGCCACAAAGAAGAAGGAGAAGTAGAGTCATTAAAGGATTTCTAGAAGGATTCCCCGAAAGAATGGCAAGAGGAATCCGTTCATGGATGTCCAGGTGGAATACCTGAAGTATTTCCAGGAGGATCATCATAGGAATTCCAGGAAGAATCCTTGAAGGATTTACAGGAGGAACCCCGGAAGAAGTTCTAGTAAGAATCTTCGAAAGAATTCCAGAAAGTATTCCCGAGGGAATTCCAAGATAAATCTCAGTAAGAATTCCAGACAGAATCCGCAAAGAAACTCCAGCAAGAATCCTCGAAAGAATTCATGGAGGAATTGCAGAGATTCTGGAGGATTCTCCGAAAAGAATCCTGGATGAACTCTTGAAGAAACTCAATGAGAAATCCCTCAAGGAAATCCTGGAAATATGTCTGATTATGATTATAGTCCTTAAGAAATCCTTGTAGGAGCTCCCAGAAGAATCTCTGAGAGAAATCCAATAGGGATTCCTGGTGAAACTTCTGAAGAAATCCCTGCTGTAGTTCCTGGAAGCATCCCAGAATCCTCCTGGAAAATTTTTCGAAAAAAAAAACTCCTGGAGAAGATTCCTTAACGAACTTCTGGAGGAATCGCTGAAGAAATGAAGGAATCCAGGAGAAATCTTGGAAGGAATCCCTCCTAAGGAAACTTTTGAGAGAATCCCCGAATGCTCCTGGAGGTATCCTTGAATCCTCCCTTAAGCATCTCTGCAGAAAATCCCAGAGAGATTCCTAAATAAACTCTTGGAGAAATCCCTTAAGGAATTCCAGATGAAATCTCTGAAGAAACATCTGAAGGAATCCCTGCAATTCCTGGATAAATCTCTGAAGAGACTCCTGAACTAATTCCTGACGGATTCCTTGGATGCGTCCTTGACTCCTCCTAAAAGGAGAAGTTCCATCTTCTAGATAATGTTCTGAGGGAACTCTAATTTGAATATCTAAGGTAACTTCTCAGGAAGTCTCTGATGAAACTTCCAGAGGCATCCTTGCATCCTCCTGGAACTACTGGGAAGATTCCCGAAGGAATTCCTGGGAAGATCCCTGAAGGAAATTCTGGGGAAATCTCTGAAAGAACTGCTACACTGCAGGAATCCTCGAAGGAACTTCCGGATTAATCCCTGGCGGAAATTCTGTATGAATACCTGAAGAAAAATCTGGAAAATCCTTAAAAGAACTTCTGAAAAAATCCATAAGGCATTTAGAAGCTATTATAAGAAGGAATTTTAGGAGGAATCCCAGGAGAAATTTCTAAAAAAAGTTCCTGGAGAAATGCTTGAAGGAACTCCCTCAAAAACTACTGAAGGATCTCCTGTGGTAATTCCTGACAGAATTCCAGGAGGGATCCCAGAAGGGACTCCTACAAGAATCCTCAGTGGAACTCCTGGAGGCATCCCTGATTTTTTCTGGAAAAATATCTGAAAGAACGCCAGGAGAAATCGTCGATTGTAATTCTAGAGAAACTCCTGAAAGAACTCCTGAAGGAATTTCTAAAGATAGGCCTGGGTTAATCTCTGAAAGACCTCCTATAGGAATCCCCGAGAAAACTTCTGGATGAATCGTTGTTGAAACTCATGGAGGCATCCCTAAATCCTCTTGAAAGAATCTCTGCAGGAACTCGTAGAGAACTCTCTGAAGAATTTCCTGTCGGAATATTTGAAATATCTTCTGAAAGCATTCCTGATGAAACTACTAGAGATCTTCAAAGGAACTTCAGAAGAAATCTCTGATTGAAGTTTTAGAATAATCTTTGAATAAATTCAAGGAGGAATCTTTCAAGCAACTCAAGTATGAATCTCTGAAGAAACAACTGTTGGAACCCCTGAAGATGTTTCTGGAGGAATCTCTAAATCTTTCTGGAAGAATCTGTGAAAGAACTTCTGGGGAAATGTGAACGATAAATAAAATAAAATGAAAACTGGAAAAAATATTTCCAAAACTTTCGTATTTGAACGGAAGAAAAAAAATACGATCCGTTTTTTAAGAATCTCATGGTGATCTGCTAGAGAAAGACTGGTGTCTAGAACTGCAAAAGTAATCGAATAAGAATCATCGATTTTCTCTTTCGTTAATGATCAAGATGGTAGCAAAAATTCTACTTCTGATTGATGCTATAACAAAAAACCAGACAGAATTCCTCCATCTCACTCCGAGTCCACAAACCCCTATACGCAAACCATACCGGTTGAATCTCAAATGTCTCTCCTTCTCTCTCACTCCTATGCGGATCTCCTCACGCCACGGCGGCACCGAATGAGTACTCTCCCGCTTTTATCCGAATTCAGCAATCTTCCGTACTTGTTCTATATCACGGTTTTCACGTTATTTCATTAAGGGATGCTCAAAATATGTTCAAAATCCGATCCAATCCTTAGCACTACAGGTTCCAGTTGAGATTTTTATAGGGATTCTTCTTGAAATTGCTCCAGGAATACTTCAGGGATTCCTCCACAGTTTTCTTTAGGAAATGACTTCAAATAATGGTGCAGGGATAAGCATCCTCAAATAGCTGAGGAAATTTGTTGAAAAATGTCTCAAGAGTTTTATATTTCAGAAATTTCCCGAGTACATTCTCTAAATATTTCTGCTGGGAAACAGTTAGAAATTCTATCAAGCTTTGCTCTGGAGAATAGTTTGGGGTTCTCTCAAGAGTTTCCTACAAGTATTCCGTTCTCCATTTCCATAAGGGATTCCTCCAACGATTTGAAGAATAATTTTTCAGATACGTTTAAAGGGATTTTCGCAGAAATACCTCCAGAGTCACTCATGGCTTCCTTTGGTGTTTCTTCCTGAGTATCGTACTAGATTGCTCCGTGGATTCAATCTAGCTATCCTTAAGGAGTTTTCCTGGGATTCTTTTAGAAACACTTCCAGGAACTCCTTTAAATAGATCTCCTGAGATTCTTTTGAGTTTTTTTCTTCAGAGGCTTCCTCAGGAACTCATTGGAGATTTTTTCTGGAAATTTGTTATCAACCGATTTTAATGAAAATTTCATGGTATTAGCTTCACATAATATACTATTCATGTTTAAAAAATTAGCTATTTTGGTGAACGCAATCAAAAGTTAAACAATATTTTTCTGTTTGCTAATTTCATCGTGAACACCCTTTATCGAGACTCAATCAGGATTTCCTAAGGAGATTCCCTCAAAAGTTTTGGCTAAGGATAATATCGAAAATTTGTTGAAAATTTTCAGGATCCTGAAGCATTGATGCTCGACTTCCAAGCATGATTGGTCATTTCATTTCGGTTCTTCTATCAAATCTCCACAATATCAAGTCAAGTTTAGAACAGCCTGAAGAAATTCCGTTCTCTGGTAGAACTTCCTCGTCAAAAAAATTAAAAACATACGAATGTATTTTTTAGTATTTCTGTAATCGTGCTAAAAAGTCTCTTAAAAATGGCTTTCCTTCATTTATCATGACAATTCTGGAATTCTTCGCAATTTTTTCCCTCAATTTCGCAATTTAAATTATATTAAAAAATAAAAAAATGTGTCTCATGTTTGAAATGAAAGTCAAGGTTGAATGATTATTTTTAGTAAATCAAAACTTCCATTCCTTTTCTCTAGGATTTATGCTGTAACTTGAAAATAAAATTTATTATGTTTCGAATAAATTATTTTGAAGGCTGTAGCGAAAATTTTCATTTTATTTTCGATACACTCCTTATAAAGATACAGTGTATCAAACAATTGTCCGCACAGCAATTTGTTGGTCAAAATAATTTTTCATTCAAATGTTTATAACTTTTTTATACGTCAATCAAAAACGCTGAAACTTCGATCAATCATAAACCATATACTGAAGCTGGCAAAATTTTGAGCGAGATCGTATAAGTTTTCTGAAAGTTATAGAACTTTCAGTAAAACTTATAAGATTTTTGAACACATTTTTAATACATTATATCTCAATATGTACTCGATGAAACTTTTTCAATCTTTTTTGTGTTCCAGCTTATACCTAAGGCTTTCATATGCAGCTTCGTTTGTGGTTTTATATTCACTACAAAAAAATATGAAAAATATGTATAAATGTTTTAAAAATGTGTTCAAAACTATTTATAAGTATTACTAAAAGTTCTATAACTTTCAGAAAACTTATTCGATCTTGCTCAAAACTTCACCAATGGAGCATTAATGTATGATTCATGATAGGTGAAAATTTCAGCGTTTTTGATTGTCGTATAAAAAAGTTATGAACATTTGAATGAAACATTATTTTGACAAAACATTTGCTGTACGGACAATTGTTTGATATGTACACTGTACCTCATAAAATGCCTCCATATTTTCTCCCAGAGAGGAAACTTGAAACACATACAAACCGCTATGAAACGCTTCTAAAACCTCCCAACGAGTCCCGTAAGAATCTTTTGTAATCTCCCAAGCTCCCCTGAGGGCTCTCAAAAACCTTCTGAAAACACCGGCAGCTTTTTCATAACCCAGTCACATTCAAGTCAAAGTCAAGTTATTGTAGCATGGGATTAGAACAACATAACTATAGCACATGTGCAACCAAAAAACTGCGCTGCTTGACTCTTCTGTGACATGTGTGCTGCTTGGAAAACACCACGAGCTCCAAGAAGTTCCATGAAATCCTCTAAAATCAACTGAATTACTTTGACACGCTTTAAAACTTCTCTAGAACCCCTCCTAAGGTGCCATGATGTATTATATTACTGAACTTTCAATGATTGTTTGCCTCGTGCTTTTGAAGTGATAAAAAACAGGTAATTCTGCTGCAACACATCAGAAAAAGTATCCTCGTAATCAGTGTGAATGAGCATATTGGCGGCTATGAATTATCACATTGAAATTTCGAGCAACACAACCAATATTGCTGCCGAAGCTGATGATGCCGTACTTAGCCTTTAATAATTCCCTCAAACTCTCCCTGACGCCCCTTGAAACCCCCATGAAACCTTCTGAAACGCCAAAAACCCCTTTTAGGATTCATAAATTTTTCTGACGTCCTCTTGAAGCCCTCTCAAGCTTCTTGAAACCCCATGAATTCCGCTGAAATGCCCAAAACCCCTTTGACCGCCCCAGCAATTTCTAAGAATACCCACTGAAGCCCAGCGTAGTCTTCTAAAAACTTCCCCATGAAACCTTCGGAAACCCCCAGAAGCTCCCTGAAACGCGGTGATTCGCCTTGAAACCTATCGGAAATCCCTCTAGATCCCTGAAACCCCTGAAGCTGCCTTAAACCTCCGGAATCTCATCTGAATTTCCATGAAACTCACCTAAGCTCTTACGGGACATCTTGAAAAAAAAATGAGGGAATGTTCAGTTCAACCGTTCTGATGTAAGGTAAAAAAAAAAAAAAGAAAACTCGCTGCCACTCAATTAATTTCAATTTTGTTCTCGATCAACGGATTTCTCAACCCATAAAACAATGTCATAACGATTGAAGATCTTCTACCGCACTTACAGGTCCATAAAATCAGGAACTTCACAGAGTCTGTTCGTAATTACTTTGCACATTGCTGAGACACATTCAGCTGCAGAGTGCTCCTCGCTCCGCATTGATTCCCACCTGGAAAGAACCCCCAACCGTAAGCCGTATCATTTTTCACAAACTCACTGTACGCGACCAACTCTCTCAAGAGCAGTCATTGGCGGGCTGATTTAGTCTATTTCTTTCCAACAAACCCCGTGTGGAGCAGCCACCTTGGCGTGTAAAAGTTTTAATAGTCTTTCTTGGAAGAGCTTTTTTTTCTTCTTCTGGTCGTCCTACACGGCAGGTATGTTCGCAGTCCACTAACGGTGCGACACCCGAGACTCCGGGCTGTGTGCTGCGGTTGGTTTCGGTTGAAAACGTAAAAGTTTCCCAGAATACGAGCAGAGAAAAAAAAACACAGAATCAACCATCACGATATAACGCCACTCAATGAAATGGCGAGGCGACGTGCATGCAGGTAATGTGTGCAAGAAAGTGGAAATTGTGCTCTGCTCGAGTCGGAATCTCCGTTGCCTTTATGTACCGGGAAAGATGATGTCACGTCCCAGCCGAGCAATGTCGATTTTCACGGAGTGTTACATCGCTCACAGAGTCAATTATAAAGTGTGAGTGAATTTTTGCATGAAAGGATAATTGAGTCCTTATTTGAAGCTGTTGCAAGATGATTCAGCGGTTTGGGGAGGGTTCTGATTTTTGTGATAAAACTACTTTGCAGGCCCACCGCTTTTATGGAATTTCCGTACACTCAAACTAGAAAAAGTAAAATTTTTAATCATCTTCGTGTTGGGAGTTTACCCCCCGTTGCAACGGAGGAATGGGACTAACCGCTGCACAAAGTAAACTCTTTTTACGTGTGTAGAACACGTGAAGCCACCCCAGATCGTTCCCCGAGTGGTGCAGTGAAAAAGTTAGTCGGGAGAGGTTTCCAATGGGACGTGCCATAAAACAATTCAGGAGTGCATAAATCCTCTTTGAAAGTTTGCAATCTTCCCAAGCAGAAGAGTCTAAACGGATCACAAAGTTGTTTTTTCGATTCGTAGATCCATCTGAATGGGGCCCGGTAAGAACTGGATATTTCACGCAATTCAGATAGGCTAAACAGGTATAATACATATGTTCCCCTTAAGCAGTAACGTAACGGCAATATCTTTGAAGCCAGCACCTTGTTCCATCTTTTGTCCACTGTAAATCGTTGGGGGGGAGGATTCTTATGCAAAACTGAGAGTCTGTTCTCCATGTTAGGGGCGGATGATCGACGTCCTAGTGCCAGGGAAGGACTCTATGCTCAACTGTGCACTATGATACTCCGGTACAACCTAAGAGCGATTAAAACAACCGGATAGGGCTTCACCATAGGTACGCGCAGAAACTCGAGGCCGAGTTACCAGACGAGGGCGAATTCGATGTGGCCCTTCTGGAGGATTGATGCTGCAAAAGCAGCCATCAACGACGCAGCCATCGGACATATCGGGAAAGAGGAGTCGACGGAACGGATGGAGCGATTTTGGAGGATAAGAACGCAGCGCGGGCGGTAATGCTGCAGCAAGGAACTCGGCAGAATGTGGAATCTTTTTTTTCCTGTTGGGGACATAGTACCACTGCGACCGTTAATTTGATCTATTTTGGTGACGTGGAACCTTACAAACAGAAGCAGAAACAGCAGACCTGCCTTTTTCGGGAGAAAAAGCGCCACCTGGAAGAAGCGGAGTGCGATGGAATGGAACTGCTGTGCCGTTCACAAGAAACACGGAAGTTCAACCAGAAGCTCATCGCATCCCACAACGGATTCTTGACGCGAATCGCAATATGCATGGATAAGGACGGGGGCCTCTTGAAGGACGGACATGAGGTGATCGAAAGGTGAAAGCAGCACTGAATGTCGTGGAGAATGTAAACACGGGAGACCAAGGCAATGGCGAAAAAGACTACGTCAGTGTAGCAGAGGACGGAAATGATTCAACTCCTAAGCTGAGGGAAGTTGAGGATACCATTCACCAGCTTAAAACTAATAAAGCAGTTGGAAAGGATGGAATCGCAGCTGAACTCATCAAGATGGGCCCTGAAAAGTTGGGCACCTGTCTGCACCGGTTGATAATCAGGATCTGGGAAACCGAACAGCTACCGGAGGAGTGGGAGGGAAGGGTTATCTGCCCCATTCACAAGAAAGATGACTGTTTGGAATGTGAGAACTTCCGAGCGATCACCATTCAAGCCTACAAAGTGCTATCCCAGATCATCGTTCGTCGTTTGTCACCTAACTGACCTAACTGTCAACCAACTGAGTTCCTGGGATGTTATCAAGCCAGTTCCATCGACGGCCGGTCGACAACGGACCAGATGGTTACCGTACGGCAAATACTTCAGAAATGTCGCGAATACAAGGTCTCAACGCATCAGCTGTTCATCGACTTCAAGGCGGCATACTATATACATTATCGACCGCAAAAAGCTATGGAAAATCATGGACGAGAACAGCTTTCCCGGGAAGCTTACCAGACTGATAAGAGTAACGATGAACGGTATGCAAAACAGCGTAAGGATTTCGGGTGAACTACCTAGTTCATCCGAATCTCGACGGAGACTACAACAAGTTGATGAACTTTCTTGCCGTCTATTCAGTATCGTCCTGGAAGGTGTTATGCGACTATCCAGGCTCAATAGCTGGGGTACGATCTTCTCGAAACCTAGCCAATTTGTCTGTTTTGCGGATGACATGAATATTATTGCTAGAGCATTTGGAACGGTGGCAGAACTGTGTACCTGCCTAAAACGTGAAGCAGCAAAGGTCGGACTTGTGGTGAATGCGGCTAAAGTCGTAGTCTCTAATACGGGCTTCAGAAGAAACTGCGGCCAAAAAAGTATCACCCCTGCACCAAATGTATGTCTGCCCAAAGTCTATTCTCCTAAAGTGTACGAGGAGAGAGGGGACTGGAGATGATCAAAAATGAGTTTACGTAGTAAATAGACAGCGCCTTAGTATTGTAGGGGGCTTCACAGCATTCCATGGGGTTCAAGTTAGGTTTTCGGGAGGCAGTAGTGTGTAAAGTGCGGGGATTCTCTAATAGTACCTTATTTCCGGTACCGGCTTTTTGCGCCAACCCTGCGATGAGCAGAGATGCCAATACCGTAGTTGCGTGCCCGACTAACCCGAGAGAGACCCTCAGGGCAGGTTCTCCAGCCTATCAGATTCAAAAATTCTAACCCCGGATACGTTACGTACTCACTCAAAACCAATGCCAACGAATTCAGCGACCGAAATGTTTCAATTCTCACGACCGATCAAAATAAGCAAAATAAAACTCCCCTTCCCCTAAGAAAACTCAATACACCGCTAGAATTTCACTGTGAGCTGTTTAGGCCTATATCTCTGTATTCATCGTATCTCATACAGCTTTCAAAACTACCTCTATCACTACTCTACCCTAGGGGTGTGGTTGTGGCTTATACTAATGGTACCTTTTTATACGTTGCGGCCGTTGATGAACTCCTCCCGATGCTGCGCTCCTAGGCGTCGCTCTCGACCACCGGCTCTAGGCTAGTGGGACTCCGGCGAGGTTTTTCTGCTCGCTCAGGTGCGTGATTCAGGTGTACGCGGCGCCGATCTCATCCGTACGATCAGCACGCGCCCGCAGCCTCTCGCGTCGCTCTCCGCTCAAACCCGATCGTAGGTAGTGGCGTCGGAATGATCGGAACACGATGTTGGATGAGTTCCGAGATCGACCACGTGCTCGTGGGTCGTTCACAAAATGCGGTATGAGCAGTGACACGGTTCTTTCACGGCGTGCAATCGGACGCCGGTTTGATTTCCACCTACCAGGTGGATCACGACGGGATCGCTGTGGATTAAGATCCAAAAACCAAAGAAAAGCCACGTGATGTGGCTAAGCCACAAATCGGTTAACACACACCCATGATTAAAAAACCACACAAATATCTACCTTTTCGTTTTTCTTCCAGCTCCTACCGTAGCCTGCACTTCTGTTCACAATCTTTCGTTTTAATTTCTATATAAAGAGCACTACAGGTTAAATCTTTGATTTACTGAGTTGATTAGACAATTTTACCTCAACAGTGGTCACTTAACTACTCGGACCACTTTTTTATCACCTTTTTACAAAACGATTATTAACTTTGATTGGAACTATGGTTTAAAGCAAATCTTTCACTGTTTTAGTTTAAAGCTAATCTTTACACAGCCTTAGATTTTTCCACCATGTGCTACTAACTTGGAATTTTTCTAGGGATCACTTTAAGACACGACTTGTAGGTTTCAGATCAAAACTAGAAATGGACGAGTTTTTAGGCTAAGGAGAGTCAAGTAGTCCATACGACAGTTAAGTTTAACTACTACGTATACATTCCTTGGCGGAAGTTGATCGTTTTCCTTTTTTTATCTCGAAGGTTGTCCTTATTCCTCCAACGAGCTTTTAAACCTGTTCCCGATTGTCTGTCTCGTTTTAAATTGTAGATATTTGTCCAAATCTCGTCGCGAAACCCCAATACATTGGTACCCAATATAAGTTATTAGATCTTAGGTAGATTTTAGATATTGTAGATGTTAAAAGTGCTCACGCCTACATGCCGCCCATCTCAGTCCACATTTCTGTTCTACACTCATGTTCCATCGGTTTACCGATTGGAAGCGAATGCTTTTGCTATAAAATTTGATGAGCTTTTTTATATCGGCATTTAAATAAACAGTTATTGTTGGATTTTCCCAACTGTTACAAGTGTCATCAAGGTTACTCTAAGTTACTCGCTAGCTCTTGATTAACCAGCGCCCTCGCAAACCTTTTTTTGTGCTTCCTTACCTACATGTAAGACAATGGCTTCTCAAAGAAATTAGAAATTTTTTTCACCCTATTGGATATAAGAGAATCGCCTAGGTGGTTTTTTCGATAGTTTTGCTCTAAAATTTCTCTCGAAATTGACTACTAGTTTCATTTAAAATTCCTCCATAAATATTTAAAGGATTTTTGCCAAAATAAATCCATGGATTGCTTCAGAAATTACTCGAAAATTTAAAACTATGAATGTTTCTCTCGGAAATTCTTCTATGGCTTCTTTAAGATTTTTTACAGGGATTCCATCAGATATTCCCTCATGAATTTCTCCTAGAATTCGTTCAGGTAAATTTCTATGGGTTCCTTCTGAAAATCCACCAGGAAGAACTTTAGAAATTCTTACAGGGAGATATTTCAAGAATTCATCGGAAATGTCTCCAGGAATTTCTTCAGAATTTTCTACAGCGTCCAGCAAAAATTCTTTCAATGATATTTTTCATTAGTTCTTCCAGTGGTTTGTTTAGAAAATTTCCCAAACATTCATTTTGAAATTCGTGCAGGTATTTTTTTTTTTTGAATATGCGCCATAGATTTGTTCAGGAATTGTTCTAAGGAAAACATTGAAAATTCCTTCATGTATGTATCCAGAAATTTCTTCAGGGATTCATCCAGGAAATCTAGGAATAACTTTCAGTAATTCAGACAGGAATTCCTCCAGAGATTCCTGCAAGAGCTCATACACAGATTCCTTCAGGATTTCCTCTAGATATTTCTGCATATATTTCCCCATTAATTTATCCGGCATTTTCTCTTAGGATAACTCTAATAATTTTACACCGGATTCATTAAAAAAAAAATCAAATATATTTTCTAGGACTTCCTAAATTTTCCTAGAATTTCCTCCAGAGATGCATTCAAAAATACTTCCAAAGATTTCTGCATGGATTCTACTGAAGATTTATTCAGAAATTCCTTTGAAGAGATATTTTTGTCTCCCGAGACTTCTTCAGAATTTAAAGGATAAAGTTTTCAGACATGCATTTAAAATTCAAAAATAAATTCTATAGGAACTTCTTCAGAAATCCTTCTCAAGGAAATTTTCTCCAAGATTTTTTTCCAAAATTATTTAAGTAATTCTTGTAAAAATTTCTTTCTTGATGGAACCACAAATATTTGCTGGGATATCTTCGGAGAACCCAGTTTTTTTTTTTCGAATATTCTTCTAGGGATTTTCAAGAAATTCTTTCAGTAATTGCATAAAAACTACTGAAGAATTTTGTGGAAAATCCCTGAAGAAATTTCTAAGAAATCCCTGGAGGGAGAATCGTCTCGAGAAAACCCAAAGAAAACTCCTAGAGATACCTTTGGATTCTCTTGGAAGAAATTTTTGAAATTTCATGAAGGAAAATTGAATAAAAAATCTTGAAACAATTTTGAAGCTATCCATGGAGCAATTCCTGGATGAATTCCTAGGATAATACCTAGGAGTGTACCTGAAGAGACGCTTTAAGAAACCCCCTTTATGCTCAGAAAAAAATATAAGAGAGTTCTGAAGGCACTCTGCAAGTAATACCAAGGAGAAATTCTTAAGAAATTTCTGGAGGGGTTCCTGAAAAAAAAGTAGAGGAATATCTGAAGGATTTTTTTTGTAAATTTCTTCTTCGCCTTCTTCTTCTTCTTTATGGCTCAACGTTGCAGCTGGAACTTGGCCTGTCTCACTTCAACTTATTGTTCTTTGAGCACTTCCCCAGTTATTAATTGAAGGGCTTTCTTTGCCTGCCATTGCATGAATTTGTATATTGTGAGGCAAGTACAATGATACACTATGCCCAGGGAAGTCGAGAAAAGTTCTCGACCGGAACGGGAATCGAACCCGCCGTCTCCGGATTGGCGATCCATAGCCTTACCACTAGGAAGTTTTTAACTTCCGCTAGTTCAACACTCTGTCAAGTTATGGGTCAAAAGAAGGGTGTTTCAACAAGGAATTGCCAGATGGGCGTGTCTGAAGAAGTAAAGGTGATTCTGAAGGGATACCTTCCGATCCCATCTTACAGAAATGGCAGACTAAGGTACTGGTGGAATTGTTGAAGAAACTCGTCAATAAATTTCTGAGGGAACCCAGGATGATATTCTGAATGGACCCTTGAAATAACTCCTGGAGATAACCCTGAAGGCGTTCTCAGAAAAAAATCTTGTATACTAAACTACCACCTTATGAAATTTTCGATAAAAATCATGCAGAAACAACAAAAAATCATAGAGGAATCCTTTGGAGAACCACTGGTGTAATTAAAAAAAATAAGGAGGAATCTAAGAAAAAGTACCGGGAAGGACTGGAGAACGCTCAGCAAGTATTCATTGGAAAACTTCTCGACAAAATCCTATGCTAAGGAAAGTATTCTGGAGTAATTTATGCAGGAATTGTTGAGAGATAGTTTGCTAAAACAAATATTCTTAAACAATCCCTGAAGGAAGTTCGGAATACATCCAAAGCAATGTCTGGAGGAACTTTTAGAGAAACCCCTGGGAGAAGTTCCAGAAGAATTTATTGAGAATTTTCTAGAGGAGTTTTCAGTGCTCGGAAAAAATCCAGAATAAAGAAAATTATACCTGAAGGAGAAAACTAAGTAATAATTTCTGGAAAAGTTTCAAGAAAAGTTCTGTTTCTGAAAGAACCTCCGATTCTTTGTCAGAAATTCCTGGAGATATTTCTGGAAGAATATCTTCATTTTCGCAGAAAACCCAAGGAGAAATTCTTGAAATATTTATGGAGAAATTGCTTCAGAAAAGTTTGAAGAATTACATGAAGAAATACAGGCTTTAGGACATTTGGTCGAATGACATTTGGTCGAATGACGTTTGGTCGAATGACATTTGGTCGAAAGTACATTTGGTCGAACGGACATTTGGTCGAATGGACATTTGGTCGAAAGCCATTTTTGGGAAGAAGAAGCATGTGACATTTAGTCGAATGGACATTTGGTCGAAAGGCACTAACTGATGAAGAGTTTTAAATGGAAAATAATTTTGTAGCAACATAACATAAAAAAGCAAACATTGTAGTGCAGTGTAGGTTTCGGCTCTTCTTTCAAGTTTCACCATTTCATTGCGTTTTTGTGTATAACATGGCTTTTCCATCAAATATTTTTCCTTCTTTACAACATATGCTGTTCTTTCAAGTGTATTATTTGTGCTGAGAGTGAAGAGTGGACATTATGGTTGTGATTTTTTCGTCTATGATTTTTCCTTCTTTTGAAATTAGGATATTCTTTCAAAATTCGTATTTGTACTATGTTTGAATGTTATGGCTTCTGTCTTTTTATCATGAATTTTTCCTTCTTTGAAACATAGGCTATTTTTTCACGTTTATTTATTTCATTGCGTTTTCCTGTACCAACTACTGAATGTTTCAGAAGCAATTCCTCCTTTTGAATAGCTGTTCTTCCGTTTGATATTTGGATGTTATAGCTGCAGACTTTTTCATCGAATATTTTTCCTCCTTTTAAGGACAGATTGGTTAGGATCCCAAAATGGCCGCCACAATGGCCGACTTTGGCACTTACTCGCGACTTCGAGCGTACAAATCTCTTCGTAAACAAAACCAGCGCACCAGATCTTCTTGTTTCAAGCTTATTATAAGTGAGCAAAAACAGCATTATAAAATGCACTGTTGTTTGAAGCTTGCTTCTTGAGAATTGTGCGTCTGAAGTTGTGATGCACTGTTGAAGTGGGATTTCAAGACGTTTGTCCTTAAACATAGGCTATTCTTTGACGCAGTGTTGCATATGAACTGAACACGCCCAAAATGGTTATTTATGCAACAAGTTGCAAAATGATGTTTTATAACTATAATATATAATATAAAAAAAAACTATTATACCGAAACCCATAATATTATTTTCCACTCACATCTCTTTTCATCAGTTAGTGCCTTTCGACAAGATGTCCATTCGACGAATTCTCCATTCGACTAAATGTCATGTGCTTCTTTTTCCAAAAAAATGGCTTTCGACCAAATGTCCATTCGACCAAATGTCCGTTCGACCAAATGTACTTTCGACCAAATGTCATTCGACCAAACGTCATTCGACTAAATGTCTTTCGACCAAATGTCATAGATTCAGAAATACAAGCATGAACTGATATAGCAATCCTTGAAGGAATTTCCTATAGAATCCCTTAAGGAATCTTAGGAGGAAATACGGAAGCAGTTTCTGACGAAATCCGTGGACCAGTTGAATATTTTGAAATTTTTTTTGATAAACTCCTGAAGAAATCGCAAGGAAAATTCCCGGGAGAATTCCTGAAAGAATCTTTAAAGGAATCCTAGTGAAAATAATCAAAAAATCAGACAAGGACAAAGATGCATTCTGAAGGGATACCTAGAGAAATCTTTATGGACATTATTACTTAAATCAGTCTAAGAAATCCTGCGAGAATCTTCTTTCTGAAAATTTTCCAGAAATCCCGAAAGAATCTCCAAGGTTTTTTCTGGCGGTGTCCCGGTCTCCCATGGATATATTTTTAGAAAATTTAAGAAGAATTCTTGATAAACTCATTAAGGCGAAATTCCATGTACTTAAGTTTCAAACTCCTGGAACGTTTTGAGACCCCCACGAAACTCATCTTAGAGCTTTTAAAATGCTCTCAAACTCTCTGGAGCTCCTTTGAAACCTCCTGAAGCGTCTTGAAATTGTTTTACAACTCCTCTGGATCTGTCTTGAAGCTCTTCTGAACAAGTTCTAAACTTCTAAACAACCTGGTACCTACGAAAACGCCATGACTTATTTTGAAGTCCTTCGGGAAGTCCCTGAATCAGCCTTGAAGCCCTATACAGTGCTGTGATGGTAGAATCAGTGTAGGTTACTCAAGGTTTCCCAATTTCAGCGCTCTTTATACTGGTGCTTCCCCAAGGAAATGAATTCCCTTTTAAGGCGAAACTGGAAGCATTTCCTCATTTTTTTTTGTTTTTGATTTTTTATTAAATAACGAAGCAATATTTTCAAAATCGGTTTTCGTACACATGTAGAGTACGGATTAAGGTACAGGGGATAGACAAAATGATCGGGACAGGCAAAATTTTCACTTTTCAAAAAACAGTGAAATAGTTGTAACTTTTTGAAAAATGCATCAAAAAAAAATACTGTAAGTTGATCAACTAGTTTTGTATCAATGTCCAAATTTGGGAAAGATCGGACTATTCTACATAAAGTTTGAAAGATTCTAGAAAAAGTCATAATTATACGATAGCCAACTTTGAGCTGTTATATCTCCGGATTCAATGAACCAAATGCAATAGAATTTTAGCGTTCATGGCTTATATGATTAGCTCTGAAGAACTTTTGACATAACTTAAAATTGTTAACACGGAAGAAAATTGTAGCGTTTAGATTATTTTTCTGAAATAACACCAAATTATCGTAAATTTCTACATCATTTCAAAATTCGAGATGGTAATTATAGTTTATTTGCATTCCCTCTAACTGACTTCAATTTGAATGTGTTCTGAAAGGAAGTAACAAAATAACTGGCGATAAATTGAAAAAGTAATGGGAAACATATTGAAATTAGACCACACAAAATAAATGAAATTGCAGTAATTTTTATTCCGTTTAATAATTTCAAGTTTTGTCAAATGTTTTATAAAGATCATTATATGAGTCATAAACGCTAAACATTTAATTGCATTTGGTTCATTGAATCCGGAGATAGCTCAAAGTTGACTATCGTATAATTATGACTTTTTCTAGAATATGTTTAGCTTCATGTAGAATAGCCCGAGTTTTCCCAAATTTGGACCATTGATATACAACTACTTGATGAACTTCCAGTAAAAGTTTTAGAGTTTTTGATGCACTTTTCAAAAAGTTGCAGCTTTCAAACCATTTTTTGAAAAGTGAAAATTTTGCCTGCCCCGATCATTTTGTTTATCCCCTGTATCTTCTGAATTTTTTTTGTGGTGGAAAATGTTTTCCATTTTTGGAGAAACAATTTCTTTGCGAAGTTTTGTTTAAAAATGGTTTCCGCAAAAACGATAAGCTTTTTTTACCACAAAAAAATCAGAAGATACCTTGATCCATACTCTACATGTGTACGGAAACCGATTTTGAAAATATTGCTTCGTTATTTAATAGAAATTCAAAACCAAAAAGTGAGGAAATGCTTCCAGTTTCGCCTTAAAAGGGAATTCATTTCCTTGGGGACGTACCAGTATAAAGGGCGCTGAAATTGGGAAACCTTGAGTAACCAGCTCTGATTCTACCATGACAGCACTGTATAGGGCTTCAAGGCTGATTCAGGGACTTCCCGAAGGACTTCAAAATAAGTCATGGCGTTTTCGTAGGTACCAGGTTTTTTAGAAGTTTAGAACTTGTTTAGAAGAGCTTCAAGACAGATCCAGAGGAGTTGTAGAGCAGTTTCAAGACGTTCCAGGAGGTTTCAAAGGAACTCCAGAGAGTTTGAGAGGATTTTACAAGCTCTAAGATGAGTTTCATGGGGGTCTCGAAACGTTCCAGGAATTTGGAACTTAAGTACATGGAGCTGCCGATCTCTCAACTTTATTGGGAGCATCCGCATACTCTTCTTGAGCTCGCTACACTCTACGGTGAATCCAGCATTCAGATGATGGCAAAAGCAGAAAGGATACGGTGGACAGGGTCTGTTGCAAGAATGCCGGACAACAACACTATAGCAATGTTGATCGTCACTGATCCGGTTAGCACAAGAAGGCGTGTAGAATACGATGGACGAATCAGGTGAAGCGTAATCTGGCGAGAATTGGACGTGACGCAAACCGAGTATAGTTGCATACTATTTTTGTTTTTATGTTATAATAATTGTGACGTTGTGCAAAAATTGTGATGGCTACCTTTATGACTAGGTTTTGAATTATATCCGATCATTGCAACTGTCCCGTATTGAAGGTTTTTGTAATCTCCACAAGCTCCTGATTATCGGTGACCCTTCCAGCATCGCCAGCCCTGGCCCGATGCAATTCTATGCATGGAAGCCAAGTCTCTGCCCGGGCAGAAGAAAAAAACTCAAGAAAAGCATATTTTGATATGGAGATCGAACAGTGATATTGGTTTGATTGATATAAGAGGTAAAAGTACTGGAAATAATAGCTGGAATTTACTCCTCGACCAACATCATCATAACAAAGCTAACCAACAGCAGCGAGCTATTCGGTTAATCTTCAAATAGCAAATTTTGCTATTGGTCAGACGTCCTAGGGACATTTTTTTTCTATTATTTTCAGTTCTTTCATCAATCAAAGCACATTTTGATCGTCAGTACTTGACTTCTGCCCGGGAATACTCGCTATGTGCGTGTTTGACTTGCCTCTGGAAGTGTCTGATCAGAAATTAGCTTCTGTAATGTCGAAATAGGGGTATTAGGGGCATAATTGACACCCGGGGTGAAATGGACACCCCTGATTTTGCCAAAACCGTTGACTTTTATGTAAAACTTTCAATGCATAAGTGTAAAGGAACAAGTCATGGTTCTATTTTACAAAAGTACCATTTATATTGCTCCAAAATATCATTGAAATTGAAATATGTTTTCCATATGGTGAAATTCTTATAATTTCGAAGCAGCATCAAATAAGGTATTACAAGTGTTTGAGTATGCCCAACATTAAAACAAATGAATTGTTACTTTATCTACATGTATACGAAGATTTAGCAATGGATGAAGTATTTTATTTTTGATCCGAATTTACTTAAAATAGCAATTTTAATATTGTAGTCGATTCGGGGCGAAATGAACACTGGCAATTACGAATGGATGTACGCGCATTGCATACTGTTTGGCGTTTTGGAGAGTTTGGAAAAAATCAATCCGATTATTTTAGCCTAAAGTTTATTTAATTAACTTTGATGTAATGTAAACTTGTCTAAGATGGAGTATTATATCTGTGGTATCTCCATAGGCAAATTACTTAACTGGTCGGTGTAACCAAAGCATTAGCATAAAATATGCAGGGGTGTCCATTATGCCCCGTTGGGTGTCCATTTCGCCCCGTACCTTTCCTGCCAGCCCTGAAAAACACACGGTTTACTATTCATTATTTCTTCACAATACATACATTCTACCTGCTGTAAATGATTGAAATACGTAGGAAACAAGTTAAAGTTAAAAGTCAACTGATAATATGTTAAGTTTTACTCAGTTTTACAGGCCTAGCATACTCATTTGCTTAGGGTGTCCATTATGCCCCTAATCCCCCTACGGGAAAATAAAACGCATTATGCGTGAAAGATTCCCATCAGAGTTCCAGCTTGAAATGTACACTGGGGTACGTGGAGTCTACATGGACATGGACCAGGAAATCCCTGAGGTGCTTTATTTCCATAACCGAAAAGGAAGGATTGCATACGATGGACGGAAACCAAAATGCTTCACGTGCAAATCGGACAGCCATCTGAAAAGATCTTGTCCGACGCTGCAAGAGCGGCGAAAGGGAGATGGAAACAAAAGCTTGAAAGCGAGAAAGAAGAGACCGCTGTTACAGGAGAAGAGTCCGAGCAGTGGACTAAACAGTACAACAAAAAATCCAGAAAGAAGGCGAAGAAGAATGAGGGTTCACCGGTCTGTTGTTCCAACCGTCAGCAAACAGATGCTTGAAACTTCGATCGCGACGAACACTTCTGCTGGCGGAAGTGATTGCAGTCGCGCCTTGGTTCCCGAAATAACTTGTGTGAAGTGGAGAGTGCATTTCCCTACATAAGAATGGATTTACGATGAAAATGAACGTCAACAGCTAATTGATGAGGATACGGTCCGGATAGCAGCAGCCTGCATGGTCACCGTGGATCAAATTGAAATTTATCATTAATTAATTGTAACTATGTTTGTGTATTGTTAAGGGTTTTAATATTTTATCTTCTGGCTAATGTAAAAAAAATACAAATGGCTTCGGCTCTGCTATGCCCCTGTGGCGCCCGAGCCTTCGAAATAAACGAATAAGCCAAAAAAAAATTGCATTATAATACATATGTGTGGAAATTACATTACATTTGAAATAACTCCAGAAAATAGTTATTTATGTAACAAGTTGCAAAAAGTTGATTTTTTCAGCACGAGTCGTACATTTATCCAACGAGGCTTGCCGAGTTGGATAAATACGAAGAGTGCTGAAAAAATCGAGTTTTGCAACGAGTTCCATACAAAATTTTATGCAATGATTTTTTCATTATACAACTCATTTGAGTTGCATGATGTTCATTATGCAACCCAAATGAGTTGCATAATGAACATTATGCAACTATTTTTCATTATGCAACTCATTTCAGTTGCATAATAAATCAGTTTGGAAAAATTGGCCATTATGATACCGAAAGGAGTCCTATAAAATGGATATTATGACACTGAATTGCATAAAGTACATTTTCAAGTGCCTGCTTCGAATTTTTTAGTATTTAAAAATACAGCTATGGTCCAATCGATATTTCAAACATGTTATATTCATCTAAAAGGTTGGAACATGTGTAATTTTGACCAAACCCGCATACTCGCCGATCTACTCTAAAATTCGTTGCACACTACGGCCAACCCAGCATCCAGAAGACGACCGAAGCCAGAAGTATACGACGGGCAGGGTATGTTGCAATAATGCCGGACAACAACCCTGTAAAATCTGTGTTGACTACTGATCTGTTTGACACAAGTAGGCGCGTAGTACATAGAGCACGATGGGCGCATTAGGTGAATCGTAATCACATAACGCGTGACCGAGGTTGGAGAGCGGCTTTCGCTAACCGAATATTGTGGCATACTATTGTTGATTTTGTGTTATCCTAATGCGATGTGCAAATAAATGTTTGTGTGATGGCTGCTTTCAAGACCAGGTTTTAAATTCTATCTGAACATTGCGCCTTTTCCGCTTTAAAGGTTGTTGTAATTTCCACAAGCTCCTCATTATCGGTGACCCTCCCAGCATCGTCCGCCCTGGCTCGACACAATCTTATACATGGAAACCGAGTCCCTGGTAACAAGAAAAGATGCCTCTTGATGCCTTCAAGGCCCTGTTGGGTTCATATTGGCAATCCGCTCAGGTCTCAAGTGTGGCCTTGGCAGCATAAAACACCAGATTGCATGCATCCCGCTTCCTATCTGTACGAGCTCACTATATCCGACGCCTTGCCCGTAGAGAGAAGCATTCCATGTTCGCGATGACCAGCCCTAAACTCAAAAGTTCAGAGAAAGCTGGTCTACCCAAATATATCAGATGTCACAGACGTTTTTTTTTGGTGTTCTGAATATTCATTAGAAGTGGTGCCGGCATGTCACCAAAGTGTCATATCTTCCACGGGTCACAAGAACCGATCCGTGTGCCCTCACATCACCAACTCTGAAACAACTCGGATGAACATAACTCAACGGATATACGAATATATACCGTAAATGGAAAATGCATCCCCATTAAAATTCAGCTGCACTGCTTCCTGCCTGGCACCCATCCGTCGCCGTTGAATTAATGAACGACCAGCCAGCAGTGCAATTCTGTGAATGAAAGTTTAGTCAACATTTCAACACTTTCGGACCCCTACACACAACTGGCACTGATGGCTGTTATAGTATGCATCAGCGAACAAATTGCTGCAGATTACACTTTATCAATCCTGGCGTGGAGCTCTCTGCCGTTGACACCGGGAGCTAACTCCCCCGGAACGGACAAAAGATTCGAATTTAATTAAATAAAATTGTTTAGCAATTCGAATTCCCTCGCCAGCAGATCCGCGGAAATAACGACGACGTAGACGACCGTGTGGATGTGGAAGTGCCAGTTAGGTGATATTGATTGCCATTGCCACCGAGGACGACGACTAGTACGTAGTACGACGGTTGTTCGAAACGGTTCAGTGTGCAATTTCAATCGACATGAATGGTGCCGATGAAGTCGGAATCGATTGGCACCGAAATGGCTTTCGATTTTCGATCCTCGGAAGCTGGGTGATGTAGAGTGCAGCTGCTGGCAGCGAATGCGAGAGTCATTTTGGAGTTTTAGCTATGGACTAGATTGCCAGTATGGAGAGGTACTCGGCCAAACTTGGGAGAAGCGATGGAGAGAGTGTATGTGTGACGCATTCGAATGCCGAACTGAATTAGGCGAATTTGGAAATTCAGTTGAAGAGATTGTTCCGTCACGCAGACTATATTGGCAGAAGTCGGAACTTTTCAGAGTGAAGGGTTGTTTGAAACACCGAACAATTCCAGTGTGTTTGACTGATCCAGCTTTTGGCACAATGCATTCTCGGAAGATGAAGTAGCACTAAGAAGTACTGTTTCATTGCTTTGTGGTATCTAAATTTCATCATCAATAAGTTTGAACGCTCTTACCACCATGAGAGCAAGATGCTCTCGATCTTTAGAAATTATGTGTAACTCATTTCTGAATATCTTAGAAACACACTACATCAAATACCTATAGTCATCCCCCTTAACAACTCATTCAGAAAACCTGTCCATTTCGGAAATAGAATACATAATCATTCCCCATTTCCCCTCCCATTCACCTGTCGATACAATACATTAGGCTTAAGAGCTTGTCAGTTCACCAAACAACAATAATCCCTGTTCGCCCCGAAAAGCCGGTGGAGGTGGTCCCCAACGAAAACAGAAAAACTTGCACCCTCATCGAAGTCGCCACCCAATCACCCACCCACCCAAAAAACATTACGAAGCACTCTTCCCGGCCCCACTCACCTGTCAGGATCAGTATCCGGCTCAGAACTCCTACGACAATTTTCACCAGCATTCTCCGGCGCCGCCAGCTGGCAAATCCTTTCACCAAATAAAGCAAAATCACCGGAACTCTTTCACTCTTGTTCGTTCACGAACAACGGGCGGTGTACGGCAGGGTGAACGATTTCAATTCAGATCGCTCGCTCGTCATTTCCCGTTCCTGTGTCCTTTTCGGGAGACGCACTGCACTGCTGATTCGAACAATCTTTTTGGTTGTACCAGGCTGATCAACTCCTAATATTCGAAGATTATGGTGAAGTGTGTTCATAGGGGGTTCCAAAATGGCACATTGTCAGGAAACTTGTGGAACTTACTATCCACATGGTAACATTAACTTGGAAAGAGTTATATTCACTTTAGCTCAGAAACCTGTTATCAAAAAAATGCAAGGATGATATGATATCAATAATCAATGATCCCGAGCAAAGACGGATAACTAAGTGATATCACTTAGATAAAAAAAAAATCCAATTGATGATAATCAGATGATAACAAATTTAGTTATCAATAATTTTGGTCTATCACGATAACATAAAAATACTAAATGATAACAAAATATGTTATCAGTTTCCAAACGCACATTTCAAAGCTTTCCCAAAACTCAGGGTCTGGTGGACTTCGAATCTAAAAATAGATTCCGCTTTCCATCTGCGACGGCAGTACGAATGCGTAGCCTTCAACCACTCTCCCTCTCACTGAGTCCCTTTGGTATACGGGTATCGGTTGTGGCCGGTAATCACTCGATCAGGGTTCGAGACCCGAAAACATGAATAATAATAATAAGGAACCTTTTTCAACTGCTAACTTTGTCGGTGAAGAAGACTTTTTCCTTTTTTGGTCGGTAAAATAGCTCTGAATGATAACCAAATGGTAACAAAACCTGTTATCAATCAGCTGTATTTTTTCATGTTGATAACTAAACGTAATATTGAATAAAATACTGTATAACACAATTAGTTATCAACTTGAACTCAATGATAACTTAACTTCTTATCATTTTGGTATTCGTGGAGTAAATTTGGGTTATCAGTTTTGTTATGTTGGCTCTTAATTCAACCTAAATGATACCAAACTCAATTATCAAACGAATGATAAACAGGTAACAGAACTTGTTATCATTTTGTTACCCACCTTTGCTCGGGATAATAGCCAAACAAACACAATGACGTTTCATGGCCTTGTTGTTTACGATTCGGACTTAGAAAAAAAAATCGTCTGCTTTTAATGGGTAGTTTGCCCCAATTCAACATGTGGGGTTCGTGTGGGAAAATATGCTGATTTATGACTTGATGTCGACTCGGTGGCAACCCTCCAGGAGGTACTTCTGGAATTCTGCAGAAACTCCATCCGAGATTCTTCCAAGAAGTTCCTTGCGGTTTTTTACAAGTTTGTTCCAGGGCTCTTCCAGGAGTTTCTTGTGGGATCCTCAGGGAGTTCATAATGAGATTCTTCAAGGGGTTTCTCCTGAGATTCCTAAAGAGGTTCCATCAGGCTTCAAGAGATCATGCCAGGATTCATCCAAAAAGTACTCCAGAAATTGTTCCATATAAATTTTCTGAGATTTCTTTACCCTAGTAGGATGTTGAGGCCACTATGACTCAGATAGGCACGCTGGACGTGCACTACGTCATCAGGGTACGAAAAAACTTAACATCTTACGAGGGTTAACAATACCTTCTGATATTACTTCAGGAGCTCCTAAATTCCTTCAAAATATTGGTTTCTCTGCAAATTTATTATAGGATTCCTTGCGATTCCTAAGGAGCTCCGTCTGAGGTTCCTTCAAAAGTTCCATCAAGGATCCTTTCTGAGATTCCTAAAAGGTTACTCTAGGAACTCCTTTCAGGATTCTTTCAGAGATTCCTTCTGTGACTTCAAGAGATCTCTTCCAGGACTTCTCAAGGAGTTCCAGAAATTCTCCACGAATTGCATCCTAGATTGTCCTAATAGATTACCAATAATAATCTTGGAAAATAGGCATGGGAATTCAAGCAAATCCACCTGGGATTTTTTCCAGAATTCCTCCAGGAGTTTTCTCGGGGATTGCTTCAGCAATTCCTACCAAGATACCTACAGAAACTCCTTTCAAAATTCCGTCTGGAATTCCTTCCAAGAATTTCATAGGAGATTCCTCCCAGAGTTACTTGTGGGATTTCTTCAGATATTCTTTCTGTGAACCTTCCAGTAATCCAACAAGAACTTCTTTCAATATTCCTTCAAAAATTACTCCGTGATCCTTCCGGGAGCTCCTTCCGGGGTTCTTTCAGTAACTACTTCCAGAATTGCTTCAAGAATTCAGCGAATTTTATTTGGGCTTCTGTCAGAATTTTTTTCCAAAAACCCCTTTGTGGATTCCTTTGGGAACTCTTTTTTGGTTTCTTCCTAGAGTTCCGTTTGGGATTCCTGCAGATCTTTTAGATGTGTTAAATGAACATCCTACAAGAGTTTATAAGGGAGTACTTTGCGAAATTCCTCCTGAAGTTTCAATTTATGGCATTCCTCATGAAGTTCCAACCGGATTTTTTTTAAGGATATACTCCAGCAAGTTCCTTCTGGTTTTCCTTTAACAGGAGTTCATGGAGGGATCTCGGAGCATATTAGCAATCGCAGAAAAAGATTCTGAAGGAATCCAAAAAATCATGCGGAATGCTAGAAGGACCTCGTGGTGCTGCCGTGAATTGAAAAAAAAAAAAATAAACCATCCATGAAAAACTAGCAATTTTTTTCCGAAGTCCGAATCGTAAACAACAAGGCTACGAAATGTCAAAGGCTTAGAATAATTTAGCTTAGCAACCGCAGCATGCAGTGCCCTATTGAAAAACCCGCATCAACATTTTGTAAACAAACACTTTCTGTTCTCTATCCCAGAAAACTGTGATATTTGTTGATGATATTGAGTGGATTCCGGAAGGCCCGTAATCTAGAGGAACGTGTTTGTTTACAAAATGTTGATGCGGCCTTTCCAACTGTTGGTTCCTAATTATTCTTTGAAGGAATAGATCATGACATACGTAAATAACAGACATATCTCTATAAGCATGCTAAAGGATTGTGCTTCGATCGCGAAAATGGAGATTCATAGCTTCACCAAGTTAACATGCCTAGTAAGTTTATGAGCAAAATACACATTTCACATGACTTCACAATAAATCATTGTTGTATCAATTTCGAAGATAATATTGCTCAGAAGTTTAAAATTTATTGGAATTTACCAACTATTACTCAAAGATACTCCAAAGCCATTCTAGAGTACACTAAATTATAAGGTGCGTGCGGTAATTTTGAACTAACCTTCAAAAAAAAATATCTCATTAATGCGTTGCGATAAAAACATTGATTGTGAGGAGCTTGGGGGTCTCCAGTCAGCCTTGTGGATAAGGCTTTCGATCGTCAATCTGAAAACGGCTGGTTTCGATTCCCGTTCCGGTCAGAAACTTTTCTCGACTGTCCTTGGTATCATCATCGTACTTGGGCTTCGTTGCCGTGCGGTTAGCGGCGCCAGTCGTCTAGGCGTATCGTAAGCTTCGGAGTGTGGGTTCGATTCCCGCTCCAGTCGGTGAAAACTTTTCGTCGAACGAAAAATTCATCACGTTGTCTAATGTATGTAATGTGTTCAGTCTGTGCATCCTTTAGCTGAAGACGGTGTGAATTGTCTTTTAATATACGAATTTATGCAATGGCACTAATGGCAGACAAAGAAAGCTCTGCAATTAATAACTGAGGAAGTGTTCAAAGAACACTAAATTGAATAGAGCCAGGCAAAATTCCAATAGGAACGTAGATCCACAAAGAAGAAGAAGAATCAGACACGCTGTGTGTGTGCATTACGACAGCATGGTGAGCGCCTGATTATGCAAGAAGTTCACATTGAATTTGGGAGACTTGAATGCAGCTCAAGAATGGCTAGAACATTTTAGGGTGAAGATATGACGAAAATTTCAAGAGCTGTTTATGCTCGTCGAGCGCCAGTTATTCCACTCAAATTTGTACAGACTGAGAAAGCCATTGAAATCAATCAAATTTTACTATAGCTTATATGAGTCCAAAACAGCATATTTTGATGAAAAAATAAGGATATTTTAGCTTGGCGGTTTCTTTCCTGAAATATTTGGGAAATTTCTCTGAAGATTTCATTGGGAATTGTTATGTCTTACATTTTGCTTTCTAAATGTATCTATATCATGAGATCCTTCATAAATTTCTTCAAAGATTTCTCTGAAAATATCTCCTAACTCCGAAGATTGGATTCGGAATTCTTCTTGGTGTTGCTCCAGGATTTTCTCCAAATATTTTAGCAGAAGCTCCTTCAATGATTCTTTCAAGAATTTCTCCAAGCGCTCCTCGGATTTCCTCTATGGTTTTCATGATGAATTTATCCAAAGATTTGTCCAGATTTGTTTCCAAAACTTTCTTCTGGAATTGGTTTCCTTTTTTATAAAGAAAATTCTGTAATGACTTTACTGAAACTCGATAGAGTATTTCTACAAACATTCATGCTGAAATTATTTGCTAAAATCTTCTAAGGAACTCATACAAGGATTCTTCAAAAATTCTTTCGAGAGGTTTCAAAAATTTATCCAGCTTTTTTTATGGACCCCTTTAAGGATTTCTGGGAAAATTCTTTGATTAGTTTATTCTGGAGCTTATCCAATAATGGTTGCTTCAGGAATTCCTCCAAAGACTTCTCATTGAATTTCTTGAACTACGTCTTCCTGTGCAACATAATATGCGACTTTCTAAGGGCTGTCCAAGCAGCACATACACTCCCGTTCAAAAGTTTGGGGTCACCCCCTCAAAAACATGTCATTTTTTTAGGCCCATATCTCCGCCAATTTGCGTCTGATTTTAAAACCCTAGGTTTCATTCAAAAGATAATAAGTCAAAGAAACTTTGAACATGATTTAAAAGAAACGTTTTCAAAAAATTTTGTATGTAAACTTAACCCAAAGTTGCCAAATTTTCTAAAAAATGAATATAAACTTATGGCAGTGTCGCTGGAAGTTGGGTCGACCAAATTTTAAGATGAGAGCGGTAATATGACCCATTTTCTATTAGCTTTCAACTGCTTTTTACAGAACTTAGCTAAAAAATCTAGAAAAAAAGTTATTAAGTAAATTAATCCTTGATGTCATCGACCAAAAGTTTGGGGTCACCCCTCAAAATGATGTATAGGCCAAAAGTTTGGGGTCACTATCGTAAAACATGGAAAAGTGATTTGTTGATATCTTTGTCATCTTTCATTCAATTTTAATTCTTCTTGGCTTATTTGAAACAAAATGAATGATACTTACTGCATAGACATTGAACCACACATATTTGTTGAAATTTACATACTAAAACTTAACGTAAAGTTGCCTCATTTTTTGAAGCGTGGTAAAATGTGCTAACTTTATATAACATTTTTATATACAAAAATCGTTAAATACGTTAAGTTGAAGATATCAAACGTAAATTTAGTTAATTATCTTTGAAATGAGCCAAAAAAAATTAAAATTGAACTATAGATGACGAAGATATCATCAAATCACTTTTCCATGTTTTGCGAAAGTGACCCCAAACTTTTGGCCGATACATCATATTGAGGGGTGACCCCAAACTTTTGGTCGATGACATCAAGGATTAATTTACTTAATAACTTTTTTTTCGAGATTTTTTAGCTAAGTTCTGTAAAAAGCAGTTGAAAGCTAATAGAAAATGGGTCATATTACCGCTCTCATCTTAAAATTTGGTCGACCCAACTTCCAGCGACACTGCCGTAAGTTTATATTCATTTTTTAGAAAATTTGGCAACTTTGGGTTAAGTTAACATACAAAACTTTTTGAAAAAGTTTCTTTTAAATCATGTTCAAAGTTTCTTTGACTTATTATCTTTTGAATGAAAACTAGGGTTTTGAAATCGGACGCAAATTGGCGGAGATATGGGCCTAAAATAATGACATGTTTTTGAGGGGGTGACCCCAAACTTTTGAACGGTAGTGTATGTCACAATAGTCACGGCAGCGCAGGTTTTCGGTTTGAAATACGGACAATAAAAAAAGCTACTTTTTTCAGATATCGTGATTATCGGAATCGCACTTAAAAAAATAATAAGAGATGAACCAGCCTAGGGTTGAAAATCTCTATAATAAAGTAATAATAATAAAAATTCAAAAAAAAATAATTTCGAGATAATCGCGTTTAAAGTTTCGTACAAAACGAAAGATAGCTCCATAGGGAACCCCTTTATAACCTTTTGGAGGTTGCACGCTACATTTGGCTGTAATTTTTATTCTGGTGAAAAAATATGCCATTTTTGACTTGATGTTTTCCAACTTGAATAAGAACGGGCTCCTCCCGTTGCCTGTCCTCATTTAAGAATTCGGGTTACATCAAAATATATTTATTCATGACTTCTTAGATCTAGCAGAGTTTCAATTTCCTACTATCAAGAGCGACTGAAATATCAAAAAAAAAAAAACAAACCAGGAGCGGTCACGTCGTGTACCGTGTAACCGTTGGGTTACAAATTGTTGGTTTTTGTTTTGAATTTTATGTTGAATGTTGGACCCTTCATGTTCCCTGTATAAGAACAGTAGATATACCACAGATGCGTTAGGGTCCTGTAGTGCTGTGAACATGTTGTCGCTACCAAGAGTGAAGATGGCTAATAAAATGAGCGGTAGAGAAAATGTAGATAAATACTAGCCGTAGCAGTAGCTAGCCAACCCTGGGATTGCCGGAGTCTCTTTTGCGACTTGAGTCAGCCCGGTACTGATAAGTTACAGATTCGTTTCAACTGAGTGCACCACGCACCATGTTGAAGGTATTCCAAGGGTATACGTTTTTTGGAAAATTGAAATTACATACACATATGACATCTAACATAGATTCGCGATGAATATTACTCTTAGTATACCTTTCTTTCTAAAAGTCTTTTAAATATCCCCAAATATCTTCGACGATATAATTTCAATCCAACAAACAGTTTCGGGTTACAATCTTTGGAAGAAGAAAATTATGTTATGGTTTCAAACGCCCTTTTCGAAAGTTAGGTGGAGACTTATGGAAAGATTCTCATACATTCCTTTCGTTCTTGGATTCCTTCAAGAGCTTCTTCTGGATTCCCTCCAGATTTAAATTTGGAAATTTCGTGTGATGCTTTACTCAGACACACTAACTGTGGTTCCAAAGCTTATCGAAACTATATGGTTTACATTTTTTAAGCAAAGTTTGAAACTGTGACACTATGTTAACATTTTGCGAGTAAATACTCATTATTGCATGGTAAGTGGGGGCAGAATGGGTCACCTAAGAAATGGATCCCTATAACTTTCTGAATATAAATCGCATTTCTCTGTATTCTACCACGCCTCTCAGATACACTAGTCAGCTATGATATAAGAGTATAAAAAGGTAATAAAGTTTGAAACCTGCTTCTTGACAAACAATTTTCAAAACATGACCCATCTTGCCCCACCTCATTTTAACGGGGGCAAGATGGGTCAGCTATTAGAAAACTCGATTTTCCTCCAACAAAAAATACTATATCTTCTAGTTTTTCTCTATACATCTAAGCTTCATAGACATACAGATTACATGAAGAAAGTGTTGAAACATATCGGTAGATTATTCTCAGAACTAGAAGATTTTTGTACGGGTAGCCATGAACGGACTTTGAAAACCCATATTTTTTGAAGGAAAATTTAAAAAATATGTTCTCAAATTTTCAGTGCTCTCATCGCTTCGATAATGTAGGTCACAGAATAGCCTTTCCATGAAAAATAAAACATTTTCAAAAACTATGCAAACATACCGAAAAATTAGGGTGACCCATCTTGCCCCGTCTACACAATACACGTAGTTATATGGAATGTATAGCATAAGGAGTATAACGAAAAAATATTTTTTTTTTCTGTGTGAGGAACGTATAGAATTTTCAAAACAATGTACCACTTTATTGTGTATCCCCGTCGTTCATCTGGGAAAACTATTGAAAGATTCAAAACATATATTGCGCGATTGAAAACGGTACTGACCTATCTTGCCCCCTGACCCATCTTGCCCCCACATACCATACATACAGGTTAGTGATTCCAAAACTATTTTCTATTCTGGCGTTTTCTGAATTGTCGCGGCACACAAAAATCTTCTACTACAAATGTCCATAATTTCTATAAAACTTTCAGTTTGTGAATAATAAACATCTAGAATCGGATGAATAGAGAGGACCCCATCAATAATTTCTAAATACCGTCTTACCCCGCTGGTTCAACACGTTTTAATTCGTACCCCGCTTATTCGACATATGTCGAATGTCGAATCAAAAAGTGTTTAAATATCACAGCGATGTTCACTGCAAATGCAAACCAGTTTGATGTTGCACTTATACTCACACCTGCAGCAGCTCCTCTTGCAGCCGCTAATTCCGGAAGTTCTGAGTTGGTGCTATTCGTCACCCAAACCGCCTGGAGACCAACCGGAATGAACTGAGGAGGGCATCATTTTTTCTCTGGGTATCTAGCTATCAGTCACAACAAGTTGCGTTGGTTTTCATAGAAGATTCTATAAAAATCAACGCAGCCATATCCCCAGAGAAATATCCAAACATCCCTGTCGAAAATCACCAACTTCGAAGGCAACAATCGTAGAAAGAACGAACTCTTTTCATTCGCACCACCTCAATATCTGTTGAAATAATGTTGTAAAATTGTAAAAGTGTTTCATAATCCCAAGCCTATTTTTTTTTTCAAAAAGCCGCCTTAGATTTTTGAAAGAAACTTAAAAGTTTGGATCATTCTCTATAAATGTATGATTCCGTACTAACTATGCACAATAATGACACAGTTGCAAATTTCATTCAGCGTTGAAAGATAGTTCAAAACCAGTTTAGAACTCCAAAATTTGTGATAAACATCAAATATAATTTCTATAATCACTTAGTGTTTGAAAAATCAATAGAGCGTGAAAGGTAAGATTATTTACTATGAAATGTTAACCTTCCGGCACTCGCGCGGTTGGCTACTCCCACCAGCACCACGCTAATGCTGAGTACAAAATACGAGATTTTTTCAACTTGTTGTACAAAATACAACACCGCGATCGCTCGAGGTTTAAAATTTCCACCCAGTACTCAAATACTCTGCAAATAAATTGAATTAGATATTTTAAGTCGAGTATTGAACCACAATTATGGATTCATAATTCAAATTGTTTCATTCAACTTACAACGAAAGCGTCTGTTGCTGTGTTTTGAAAAACTATAAAATAAAAGCTGATTTGGGAGCGGTCATTCAATGTTTCAATGAGTCAGAAAACAACAAAATAAAATATACTAGAATTACCTGACATGCCCTACCCAGGCAACCAGTAATCGTATAAGATGTTGCATAAGATGATAAAGTAGAGGCCATATGCATACAAGCCTCCATTTAGGCGCATGTAAAATGTACGCATATCGCTTCCACTTTACATCTTATTCAACATCTTATACGATCACTGGTTGACTGGGAGTCTAGTCTACCCAGGTAACCAATAAGCATTTGAATAACACGTATTTCTGTCTTATATCTGCATTCGACCTGCTTACTGCCATTTTAAAGCAGTTCGACTGCTAAACTGCTCTATATTAACAATTCAAATGCTACTCAAAATCAGACAGCAGTTTCATAGCATTCAAATGCATGGTATATTTTGGTCAACAGGCATCATACCTGCTACTTTATTGCCATGAAACTGCTAAGAGAGATGAGTGATGCTAAAACCACAACACATTTCCTTTTTCTTATTTACATGCCACGGCTGTAGAAGTCATCATCATTCGCATTTCCAGTCAATCATATGTAACAACGAATAAAATCAATGGGAAACAGCTTACCCTGTAGCGCGGCTCAGCACCATCGTCAAGCCGAGGATCGAGGGATCCAACCCCATTGGCCGTAGCAACAAAAAAAAACAGCAACAGCAGTTCAGGACGCGTTCCATGCCTCAAAAGTTCCACAGTAGGAGAGTGAGAAAAAGAAGAGAAAGGAGAGCCACAAAACGGGAAGGGGAAATATTTGGTTTTTATTTTTGACAATCTGGGGGATAGGAGGGATAAGCATTTAATCAGTTGTATATCGAGCCAAAACTTACATTTAATTAGCACTAATGGCGTATATACGGCAGATTAGCATTTAATGACCTGCTGTAAAGGCGCATATAGTGCCGAATTAATGACATTTTAACTGCTTATTGGTTACCTGGGTACACATTAGGGTGGCCCACACTTATATGAAAAACAAAAATTTCCAAAAATGCCAAGTCTTACCTCCTAAATCAGTTATTTTGGGCTCCCAGAAGCTTCGTTCAAAATTTGAGCAAAATCGGTTGAGCCTAAGGGGGCGCTCAAAACGCTTGAAGTTTGTATGGGAAAACTTGGCGAAATGTATGCAGAAATTTTAAGTTTTCGAATTTTGCCGCTAGGTGGCGCTGTAAGCGTTCAATAAATAAAAGCTTTGGTATTGTAGGTGACTATATGCCAAAGAACTTTGTCGAAGACTGCGAAGTGATCCGACGGCTGTGAAAAAAGTTATACCCTAGGCAAAGTGAGGCAAAATATTGAGATTTCATTATTGATATTATTCCTTTACATGTATTGGAAAAACAACAATAAAGTTTATCCTTACTTTACCTAGGGTATAACTTTTTTCACAGACGTTGAATCACTTTGCGGTCTTCGACAAAGTTGTTTAGCACATACTCACCTACAATAATATCAAAGGGTTTGATTATTGAACGCTTACAGCGCCATCTAGCGGCAAAATTCAAAAAGTTTGATTTAGGAGGTAAGACTTGGCATTTTTCGAAATTTTTGTTTTTCATATAAGTGTGGGCCAGCTTAGTACACATACACAGTAGAGTGGGTCATCGTTTATATGGAAAAATGAAAAATTCAATGGTATCCCATCAGATCAAAGCTTTTTTGATCCCATTTCAGGACCCAAATAAGTGTGCAAAATTTGGGCACGATCGGTTATGTCTACGTTTTGAGCATCGCGTTTAAAGTTTGTATGGGGTTTTACATGGAAAAACACACTTTTTTGCATTTTTCTCATAACAAGCTCGAATTTTTCTAAAACCGTGTAACCAATAAAGTGAAAACATAGCCTAGGGTGTCCTGAAAAACTTTGTCGAAGACCGCGAAGTGATCTGATGCTTATGAAAAAAGTTATAGCGTTGGCATTGCTTGACGAAACAACACGATTTTGTTGCTATCGTTATTCCTCTACATGTTAAAACATAAACACATGCATGCGGTTCGTTGGTTATAACTATTTTCATAAGCTTCGGATCGCTTTGCGGTCTTCAACAAAGTTTTTCAGAACATCCTAGGCTATCATTTTACAGTATCGGCTAAAAACTTTCAGAAAAACTTTTTCAACTTATGGCTAAAATGCCAAAAAGTATGTTTTCCTATACAAAATCCCATACAAATTTCAATTGCAATGCGCAAAGTGTAGACGCAACCGATCGTGATCAAATTTTGCACAGATACTCAGGACCCGAAACGGAATAAAAAAAGCTTTGATCTGAGAAAACGGTTCCGATTACCCACACTAATACACAGCTATTCATTGAAAGAATCCTGTAAAACGATAGAATCAACTACTTCCACCATTTTTCTTTTCATAATTAATGCTTGCAGTATTTCGAAAATGCATTGCAAGCATCAAATCGGTCAGGTATACTGTGCAACGTTATTGATTCTACAATGAAACCATCAATTGGGGTCATCTTGACACAGATATTTAATTCGTGTCGTGGCCTTTGTGGCTAGGTGTAAGTGCCTTTTTATCAGACATGCACTTGAGTTTAAATTTGATTTTTAGGGACCATTATGAAAATAATTAAAAACATTTTCAAAGTCAAATTCGAAGTAGCATGTCATTTACCAATTTGGGGCAGTGAAACCGCTATGATACAGCAGTAAGTAGATAGAATGCAGTTTTAAAACTGAAATACGGCTTATTTGAATTCTTATTGGTAACCTGGGTAGTATGGAACGAACTCACCCATCTATTTACCTCCATTTATCTCTCCATCGCTGATTATCTGAATTTCTTGCCGTCGAACAGTGAATCAAAATTCAACCATCGCGCAACAATAAAGACGATGTCGCAATCTGTATTTGTTGCAACAATCCACCCAATGCGACATAATATTGTCCCAACTTGAAAATAATAGGATAAACATCGTACACCCCGAGTTTAGAGATTTTCCAGCCTTGCATTGCGATTTTCGAACGGTAACTTCGAGTAGATAAACACCGCAACTCTGCTGAAGATCTATCATCAAACAGTCTCGGCTTTGGGTTTGCAATAATTGATTATTCACGAGTTGAAAAGTACGCAACAAATTCAGCTCCCGTTTTGTCTGCAACAAAAATTTTCGAGATCATGTCATCATCTGTTACCAGTAGGGATAAAGAGTAATCGTCGCGCCTTCTTTGTTGCTTGTTTTGTACTTCTTTTGTCTGGCAATTCTCTTCACTGCCGTCGAACGAAGCACAACTTCGCAAAACTCAAAACAACTGACTGAGCAGCAGCAGCCTGGCTTGGCATCTGCACTTACGAGCGATGCGCGCCATCGGAACTGTAAAATCTGGACGCAGTGATCTTCACCCGTCAAACGAGAGAATAGTAGGCGTAATATTTTTCCCCAGATAAATACGGCCTTCAGACCATTGTGCAATGGTTTCATTTCAAGATTGATGGTTTTCAACGCCCACTGTATTTTCTCTGTTGTCTTTCAACTGATTCGATTCATTTCTGGATGGTAATTATTATAGCTTATTACTATATGCCGTAACTAGACACAAAAAATGAGCACAATCGGATGCAACGAGTTTCGATTGCAATCCCCAGCAGAAGGAAAACTTGTATAGTTGTTCAGACACAAAAATAGATGTAAGAAATTATCCAAGGTGGCTTCTTTCAAGTTTCCGGATAATCTATTCCGGCCTGTACCGTGATTGCTGTTGACTTCCTGTTGTGAGATAAATAATTCATAAAATCAGATATTCCTAGCTATATTTCCGTCCTTCCGGGTTATTGTTCCACACAAGTTTTGAAAGTTTGCAAATTTCCGATACAGATTATTTGAACAGAATTTACTCTGGAGTCCATTGTTTCTCATGAATTCTTTCAAAATTGAATGGTGCCCTTGTTTGTACCTGGGGTTTGAACCCTGTTCCTTTGAAAAAAAAAACTGTAGTTATTTCTGAAATTCCAAGAAAACTTCCCATGAATTTAATCCACGTAATTTTATATCTTCTATTGCTTATTGAGTTCCGCTAAGAAATTTCAACATTCTAGAGGAAGTTTAAAAGCGGGTCACGTCATCAGGATGTCAGATAGCAATAGCAACCCGACCAAAATGGTTCTCGAGAGAACAAGAAGACGTGGTGCGCAGCGAGCTTGGTGGGTCGATCAAGTCGAGGACGATCCGCGGACCCTTCGCAGAGTGCGATTTTGGAGACACACAGCCATGGACCGAGTGGAATGGAGACGGCTACTATGTACAGCAGAGGCCACTCAAACCTTAGTCTCATCGGAAAGTAAGTAAGGAGGAAATTATAGGAATTCGATGAAACCTACTGCTTAAACTTCCTCCTGAAGTTAAAAGAAGAATAGAGTCGGTTTCTATTCCATTCATTCTATGCATTCAAGAAAAGATTTGATATGATTTTTTCGCAAATTTTCTTAAGAACATTTTAAGATTGCCAGAAGCAAAAACTACTTAGGAAATTCAACAAAAATTATTGCAAAGGGGCTGTCCATAAACCACGTGGTCATGAGGGGGAGGGGGGGGGGGGGGTGTTCGGCCAATGACCATTTTGTTTGAACAAATAAAAAAATTTGTAAATATGGACTAATGACCACGCGGGGGGGTTGAAAAGTCCCAAAAAAATGACCACGTGGTTTATGGACAGCCCCAAACCTGTAATGCTGAATCAGTTTTCTGCAAAAGTTTGACAGACTGCAATATTACGTCCCAAGTTTCCTGACAATGTGTATTTTTTTTCGGAACACCCTAGAGAGGAACTGTGTAACCTGAGGCGGCGAGGAGGGATATTGAAATAAATCGTGTTTTTCTCCCACGCCTACCGCCTCCTGACTATACTCAACAAGGTCCCTCCTCCCAACAAACCACCGACGATGACGACGACGACGACGCACTCGGAAACATGCAAACTTCGCCAAGGCACACAAACTTTCCGGCCTCTCTCTCCGGGGTGGCTTGAGGTCGACTTTTGCCTACTTTTTCACTTACACCCCAGCACCACACACTTCTTCACCACCGAAGGTTCACCGAAACTTCCTTCAAGGGTCTGACACTGGCAACAGAAACTCTTGTCGTTGAAAGCTACTTAATTCACTTCTTTCGGTTGTTTGTTGCTTGCTGCTCTACTGAACGAGCACTGTGGTCTTCTTCCTCAATCGCACTTCTTTCGCACTCACTCACAGCAGCATAGAACGTCGGTCAGCCCAGCCCGATGATAATCCTTACAGCACAGACCAGGGTGAGTGATAGTGATGGATTTTCCCAGGAGCGCACACATAATGGAGGAGATGTGTTTTCATCAAGAGCCGTAGTAGGCGGCTAGCTAATCACCAGGGTAAACAACCCTCCGGTCAGGTCCAAAGGAATGCGTCCGGCGGAGATTCACGCAAATAATGACCAGTCGGGGACCACCCACCGACCATCACAAATCACTGCGAGAGCCCCGGCGCAGCAAAGTTCGTGGCATGCCTTCGTCGGGCGTGGGGTTCACCAAAGATGATGATCCTTCATTAAGTTTAATTAAATGTCCTCGAGTTTTCTTTTCTCCGCGTGAGTTGCCCGGAGGGCGTGCAAAACAACGAACGAGACAAGTCTATCGCAGAGGGTGCAACTTTTTCTAACACAAATCATGCGGATTCAAACGGACGAACCAGAGGCCAAGGAGCTACGCGCGTCCGATGGCGAACGGGATACGAATGGGACTGAAGTTCGTTAAAAATGTATTTCAATCAGTCGACCGGTCGGTGGCGGTGGGTTCGTTGGCTCTGATGGGGTTCGTTCGGAACGCTCAGCTGGTTGGATTGAGTTCCTTTCGGTGTTTTGTGGAGCATCGTGTCTGGAGAGTATTCCGACTGGAAAAGTCGAATCAAGAGCCAAATATCGAGAGAAGGAAAACGGTTGCATTTTGAGGAAAACATAATGAGACGTGAGAATGGTTGGGAAATGTAAGTGAGGAAAATTGACTCTGAATACTGAGTGGCGGTGGTGAATTTCTAGTGAGTGGCTAAGAGTAGGTACATAGTCGTAGTAGGCACCCAATACAGGAGAATAAATGCAACAGTTTTCGGTTTGAAAGTTACATTGAAGCAAATCAAATGTATTTCGACTCACGGATTTATCTTATGATAAGTTCATATGATAGTTTAGAGATAGCTAATGCTTTCTGCTTTATTGATAAGATATAGAAGCAATATCTCAGCATACTTTTGATTTGATACTATTTCATGTATATTTTATCATAATTTCAACAAAATTTTAGCAGAATTTTATAAAAGCTTGAAACGGTCAAATTTAATACAAGCCTGTCTAACATTACAAAACACACCATGTAACCAAATCTACCAATAGGAAAATCGATGTTGAAGTTCGCATATACACTCATACATTTCAGAAAGTAAAAATTTTGAGTGTCTAACCAATTGATCAAAGGCCGTTTGACCAAAAGTCATTTGGCTGAATGCTTTCATGCCAGATGCACGGAGACAAATTTCGTTCATTTAAAACAAAAATATTCATATTTATTCGATAAACTGATAACATATTTAAAACTAAAATATTAATTTTTAAAGCTCCTTTACATATTGATTTCTACAATACCCATTGAAGAGCCCTCCGTTCCGCCGTCGAGAACATAAACAAAATTCTCAAGTTCCAGCTGCAGCACCAAACAAGATTTCCTCTTGCAAAAAAAGTCAAGTTTCACCAAAAGTTTCCTCGAAATCCCATTGATTTCGGAAGCATATGTTATCTACATGATGTTGGCATTGAAAGTGCCACTCGGGAAGTGGGTTTTCCTAGAGAAGGAAATGACTTTGTAAATTTAATTGGAAAACAAATATTTCGGTAGGGCCGACCTGCCACAAAATAGTTATTTATGCAACAAGTTGCAAAATGATGATTTTTTCGGCACGAGTCGTACATTTATCCAACGAGGCTTGCCGAGTTGGATAAATACGACGAGTGAAGAAAAATCGAGTTTTGCAACGAGTTGCATACAACATTTTTTGTAATTACGAAAAATACCTATCTAGTATAATATATTCTCGCAACACAATCATGTATCAGGAGGAACCACGTGCGAGCATCCATGCTCATCAGTGTAGTTTTTTTATTCGATCAGGTAGGCTATGGTGTAGCTTTTTATCGAGCTCCCGTTGTCAAACAGTTGTTTGTTGGCAAAGGCAGAAGTCGCTATAGTTATTTATGTAATGAGTTGCAAAAAGTTGATTTGTTCAGCACGAGTCGTACATTTATGGATAAATACGAAGAGTGCTGAAAAAATCGGGTTTTGCAACGAGTTCCATACAAAATTTTATGCAATGATTTTTTCATAATGCAACTCATTTGAGTTGCATAATGTTCATAATGCAACTCAAATGAGTTGCATTATGAACATTATACAACTATTTTTCATTATGCAACTCATTTCAGTTGCATAATGAACCAGTTCGAAAAAATTGGCCATTATGATACCAAAATGAGATATATAAAATATAAATTAAGATACTGAATTGCATAATAGTTATTTATGTAACGAGTTGCAAAAAGTTGATTTTTTCAGCACGAGTCGTACATTTATCTAACGAGGCTTGCCGAGTTAGATAAATACGAAGAGTGCTGAAAAATCGAGTTTTGCAACGAGTTCCATACAAAATTTTATGCAATGTTTTTTTTTTTCATTATAGAACTCATTTGAGTTGCATAATGTTCATAATGCAACTCAAATGAGTTGCATAATGAACATTATGCAACTATTTTTCATTATGCAACTCATTTCAGTTGCATAATGAACTGGTACAGAAAAGTTGGTCATTATGATACTGAAATGAGTATTATAAAATTGAAATTATGATACTGAATTGCATAAAAGTATTTCCACCAGCTTCTTTCTCACCCGTACTGCCATCGGAATATGAATAAAAATCACCAGCTGAATCTACGGATAACACGACATTCAGTGCAAAGTGTGTGCTGGCAAAAGTGCCGAAACGTTCTACTTTTCGACACCTTTAAGAGTGCCGAAAACAAGTACTTTTCGGCACACTTGCATCAGAAGAGAAAAGTAGGCCTTTTCATGACACTTCAGCCAACTGAAAAGTGAAGTTTTTCAGAACGTAATTACAAAAAACATTTTTTTTTTACATTTGTCTCTAACATAACCTGTCAGAAGATGCATATTTGTTTCAAAAATGGATTGAATTTGCTTCAAATGTGACGCTCGATTTGCTCCAAACAGTTTATTTTTGTTGAAAGAACAAATTTCCAATTTATTTAAGTTTACCTGAAATATTTTTGATTTTACCATACTTTTTTCTGCGTGTGGGTCATTTGGATTTTTAAAGAACCGACACTGAAAGCGATTTCTCAAATGTTCAGCAATACTTCTTTTATCACAAGACCCCCTGATCGTACGTAAGAATATTGACTACACGATGTTCTACTAGTATCGCCAGATTAAATACCGTAATCCGGGGTCAAATTGGTCACTTTAAAACTACTTTAGCGGATAACATTAGTAGTATTTCAAATATTGCCAAAAAATTGTCTATAAAATCAGTACCCAGTGGATCTCCATGGAACCATGTGACAGAATTTTGTTCAACAAATTAAAACTTTAGGTTAAACGGCGTTTAAGAAAATCAAAAAGGAATCGGAGAAGAACTGAATGTAAGATTTAAAAATGCATTGAAAACGTAAATATTAAACCTTATAGTTTAGGAAGTTTTTATCGATTCATTAAAATTACTAAAAACTTAAAACCCGTTTCTTTTCTCATGTTGATTGGAAATCATCAAACATATATTATTATTTAGAACTGATTTTTCGAACCCTCTATGCAGAATACGCTCTTCGAATGAGTATAATCAATTTTGTACCTTTTGATTCCGCCAAATACCAGACAGATACCGAAGGATAAGCATATTACAGGGTGGAATTAAAAGGTACACAACTGATCACATGTATTCGAAAATAGATTATTATTTCCAGATTTTTTGTAAGGTACTTTAAGACATCGAGACAGATGCCAATTTGATGCAATCCTACCTTAGTTTACGTCAGTTTTTTACGCCGTATCGGTTTACGTCCACTTTTTGATCTCCAAAATTTGAATCAACGTTCAATGCTCTAAGTTTTGAACAGTCTTCGAAATGTACACTAGGCCTGTCCACAATTTTAAATATGTTCTCTGATTCTTAAATCCACTCCCATATTTTGATTGATATTCTAAAAGAAGTAAGAAAATGGTCAAAATTTCAGCCAACTCCATTGAACTTTAGAGGTGCATCAAAACAATTTTGTGTTTTTCGACTATTTTAGAACTTTAAAAATTGTCAAAAAATAATTCTTTCAGCACAAAATGAAAGATTTGATACAAGTTCTTCGAACAATGCATGCCAATAAAATGAATGTAAACATTTGTAATTATCACATTTGTAATCAGAAAAACCTTAAAATGTTGATTTTTTGATAGGTTTTGCTCTGGAACATCCTTATTTACGTAATAAGTTGAATATCTTAAAACGGCATCATATTTTCTATTGTTATATGGTTATTTGCTTCTTTGGCATAAATGCTGTAGGAATTGAGCAAAAGTTATTAGAATTCGCGAAAGCCAAATGTGTCCCACATACTAGCCTTTCGGAGTCAATCACGCTGTGGCGCAAAATTGTACTAAACATACCGTCGTTAGGGGTGACATTGGGCCTAGAGGGTAAAATTGGTCCATCGATCTTACGGCTTCAATATAAGTCAAAGAGCTTGATGGTGGATGCCAAGTATCTTAGAATTATGTATTCTAGTAGTTTAGCACACAAAATGCATTCCTGTCGTACTCTAAATGTACGGAATAGTGGCCCAATGTCACCCCATTTTGGCCCAATGACACCCCGCACGACGGTAGTTGCTTTCCTTGCATTTTGCCTTGGCTACCCTTATCGCGGGTGTCAGCAAACAAGCGTGTTGCCCATTAATATCAGTGCTGACGCAATACAACTTTCTGCGCGCCAAAGCATGATTGCCCCAGAAAAGCTAGTTTTTAAATCACAAATTTCAATAATTTATGCTCAACTCATACATCATTGATGTTAGAGAAGCAAATAACCACAAAACATTAGAGAATATGATGCCGTTTTCAAATATCCAGCTTATGACGTATATGAGGGTGATCCAGAACAAAATCTATTAAAAAAAACAACTTTTCAAGGTTTTTCTGATATTATGTGACAATTACAAATGTATCCTTTAATTTAATTGTCCTACGTTGTTCGGAGAACTTGTAGCAAACCAGTATATCTTTCTTTTTGTGCTGAGAGAATTAATTTTCGACAAGTTTTAAAGTTCAGAGAAGGGTCGAAAAACATAAAATTGATTTGATGTACCTCTTAAAGTCAATGGATCACCAACGTTCTACGTGACCTGTTCGGGCCAGACGAGCTCTTCGGTGCATGGGACACCCTGTTATCAGACATTTGCAACCAGGCTAAAGTTGCTACAGCTCAAACCGATAATATCAAACGGTACAAAGCAGCGTTTCCTTAACCTTTCGCTTTCAGCAATCGCGCCAATTTTTGTAACGCGAGCAGTTGCGCGTTGTTCTTTGTACAACACCCATACATTCTAAAATATCTAAGGATCCTGATTGTTTAGAGGAGGAATGTCTTTGGCAAAGTTGTTGTGAATTTCATGGGCTACTTAATGCTGACAAAGTTGATTCGTAATACGTCCACTATGCGGCGCTAGTGAGCAATATTATGTTATATCTTATATCTCAGGATCCTGATGTCTTAGAAAGATGGTGTCTTCGGCAAAGTTGTTTGGTAAGTCAACGGCTTACAGATTATTGGCCGTTTGATTGGAAATTCCACCACTAGGCGGCCCTAGTGAGCAAATAAACTTTATATCCTATGTATCTCGGGATTCTGATTACTTAGAAAGGTGGTGTCTTTGACAAAGTTGTTTGGTAGGTAAAGTACTTACGGATGATTCGCAGTTTAATTTGAAATTTCACCACTAAGCGGCGCTAGTGAGCAATTTCATGTTATATCTTATGTCTCAGGATCCTGATGTCTTAGAAAGATGGTGCCTCGGCAAAGTTGTTTGGTAGGTAAACGGCTTTCAGATTATTAGCCGTTTAGTTGGAAATTCCACCACTAGGCGGCGCTAGTGAGCAAATAAACTTTATATCCTATGTATCTCGGGAACCTGATAACTTAGAAAGATGGTGTCTTCGACAAAGTTGTTTGGTAGGTAAAGTACTTACGGATGATTCGCAGTTTAATTTAAAATTTCATCACTTGGCGGCGCTAGTGAGCACTTAAATATCATACATTATGTATCTCTGAATCCTTATTACTTACAAAGATAGTGTCTTCGGCAAAGATGTTTGGTATATCAAGGGCTTATAGATGAGTGACAGTTTGATTTCAAATGCCACCACTAGGAGGCGCTGGTGAGCATGTACATTTTTAATCTTATGTAGCTCAGGATTCCGATTAAAAAGGCACGGGACACCGTCTTCAGCCAGAGGCTGTACAGACTGAACAGAACTTAACACTAGACCATGGACACGACATACATTACATGCACCAGTGGATAGTATGGTGCGGTTACACGCTTGGTAACGTTAACCGAATGACCACCAAGCTCCACTTTACTCAGAAAGATGGTGTCTTCGGCAAAGTTGTTTGATGGATCAAGCACCAAATGGAGGAAAAGTTACCTCTCGTGCCGACCTTCTAAAAGATCGAAAACTTACAGATAGTTGTCCGTTTGAATCGTAATTTCACCACTAGATGACGCTAGTGAACATAAAAATGTATATGCAATAGTTCTCAGGATCCTGGTTACTGGAAGGGAGATGGTGGTTTCGGCAAAGTTGTCAAATAGGTTAAGTGCATTTGGTTGATGGGTCGTTAAAATCAATATTTCGCCAGTAAGTGGTGCTAATGAGTATGCAAATTTTATATCTTATATATCTCCGAGTCTGATTACCTGGGAAGTTGATATCTTTCAGTTGATTGACCATTTGGTTCGTGCTTCTGCCACCAGAAGATGCTAGTTGTAAATTTGCAAAAGCATGAACGTGTTATTATTCATCTAGAAAAAAATCAACGAGCTGTAAATTTTTATACTTCCAAAAGTTTTCAAAATTTGAAAATTACACAACTAGTTGATTATAATTTGTTTAAATTTGCACTTGATTGATTAATTTTACTTGAAGTTAAAGCGCTTAGTAAAATATTTAATATCTGACCGTCATATTTCAATATACTCTATCTTAAAGTTGTCAATGTCACGGGATAAGTACATCCATCCTTTATCCATCAAACAACAATGTCGAAGACATCATCTCTCTAAGTAATCAGGATCTTGAGATATATGAGCTATAAAATGGGAATGCTCACTAGTGCCACCTGGATGTGAAATTGCACGTCATATTTGTCTTCATCAGTTAGTGTTTGATCTACTAAACAACTTTTCAAAAGACACCATCTTTCTAAGTAATCAGGGTTCTGAGACATATGAGTTAAAAAATTTGAATACCCACTAGCGCCACCTAGATGTGGAGTTTCAAATCATACGGCTCTCCATCAGTTAGTGTTCGATCTACTTAACAACTTTACTGAAGACATCATCTTTCTAAGTAATCAGGATCTCGAGATATATGAGTTATAATATTTGAGTACTCACTTGCGCCACCACTTGTGGAATTCCACATTATACTTGTCTTCATCAGTTAGTGTTTGATCTACTAAACAACTTTGCAGAAGACACCATCTTTCTAAGTAATCAGGGTCCTGAGATGTATGAGTTATAAAATTTCAATGCCCACTAGCGCCACCTAGATGTGGAGTTTCAAACCAAACGTCTCTCCATCAGTTAGTGTTTAACCAACTAAACAACTTTGCCGAGGACACCATCTTTTTAAGTACTCAGGATCCTGAGCTATATCTATATATATAAAAATGCAGTGGCATACGTGGGACCGCGCATAACTTGCGAACGGATGGTCAGATTTGGGTCGTCAAAGTTTTGTTGTGTTAGTTTTCACCCAAGGAAGGTTTATGAGGCCTAATACATGGGAAAATTGAGAGTTTTTGAAAATCGGGTTTTCATACACTTTGAACGGGGACTTGGGCGCTTGGCAAGGGACTTGAAACGTCAAAAAACGCAGTAGGCAAGACAAAGTTTGCCGGGTACAGCTAGTGGGATATAAAAATTACATGCTCACTAGCGCCGCCTATCGGTTGAAATCTGAATTTCTCAGATCACCTCGTGAAGGCCCTTGATATCCCAAGTAACTTTGCCGAAGACACCATATTTCCATTTAGATTTTGAAATACACTAATTCACATTCAACTGTCTATCTTATCTTAAATATAGTACGTTCTTCATATTGCGATTTTCAATTTTCCGCATTATAAGGAGTTATACTGTTTTCAAAAAAGGTCTTATAGTATTCCAAATAAGATTCCTGTAGAATACATTTGGGGTTGACATCGATAGAAAAGGTGGTTTCAAAGTAATAGTCGATAATTCTCATGTGTTGTACAAAGTACAACAGCGCGATTAACGGAAGGTTACGTATTCAAGCCCGGCCTCGGACACTGCAAGAAAAGAAAGGTGCGATTTTAAATAAAGCCTGAAGTCAGACCAGTTTGCGAGACCTATTACCAAAGAAATTCGGAGAAAAAGTACGAATCTGTGCCGACAACTCAACCGACTGAACGCTGCTTTGGAACTTAAACACTACCCGTTGCCGCTCTCGGATGACATTTTCAGCAACTTTACTATTACTTTAGAGCTTTTAGTAGAACTTGTTACTTCAGACTCTAGTTTAATTTAAAAACACTTCACTAATACTTCACTTTTGCAAAAGAAAATAAAAAATGAATAACTCTTTTAAAGAAAAACTAGAAAGGACGAGCAAATTCCTTTTAATTCTACTATTGTGCTTATCTTCGGACAGATAGGCCTATTTCGTCTGTGACTTACAGACTTCTTCAGTGTCAAGTGCTCGACTGAAGAAAACCTCGCATTCGTTGTGGTATTTATACTAGGAGTGTATGTGTAGGTACGTGTGTGGGTAAAAGTGTAGGTATAAAAATGTAGGTACAAAATTGTAGGTACAGATTTGTAAAAAAGGGGGTGTATCTACCTGTTAGAAAACAGGGTTTCTAACCCTGAAAACCCTGTTTTCTAACAGGTAGATTCTGGTGTCCAACCAGGAGTATTATCTACTCTTCTTACATACTACACCAAACGCTCTGTGAGAGAATCGATCCTCAACACACCATAAAAGCTACTGAAGTTACTTGTTACTTTATTGCACCTTCTTTGTCACAAGTTAGAGAACTGTCAAAATGGAAAGACGCTCAAGTTTTCTGTAACGCATATGGAACCTAATCTGAACAAACAAACCAGAGTTAGATGTTTCATGCATGTTACATAACACATTTAATGTAAGCTGACTGTATTATCACTTGCGAGCAATACGTAAGCTCCGCCTCCACAGATCGATGTCAAACACGTGGTAACTTGTGATTTCTATGAAACAAAGCCGCAACTTTACGGATTTCGGAGTTTAAATGCAACTCAATTGACAAGATGGAAGTTTCGTGTACTTCTAGTGCAACTCATTTAGACCAAAGCATAGAAAGCCACAATCTGCATGATGTTGCAGGTGCTGCTTGGGTACTTGCCTCACAATATACAAATGCATGCAATGGCAGGCAAAGAAAGCCCTCCAAATAATAACTGTGGAAATGCTGAAAGAACACTAAGTTGAAGCGAGGCAGGCCAAGACCCATTGTGGATGAAGAGCCATAAAAGAAGAAGAAGGAGAAGGTTGTTGTGGACGCTTTCTCCAAGTGACCAAAAACCCCTACTTACCTTACCGGTACGGGATGAATGACCCATAAAAGGTTGAAATCCCTGTTAATAAACAAACAAACAAACAACCTTACCGGTCAGGCCTGAGTGGCCTCTCTCTGCTGTACATAGTAGCCAAGCCATCCCCATTCTACTCGGTCCATGACTTTGTATCTTCAGTTCCACACTCTACGAAGGGTCCGCAGATCGTCCTCCAGCTGATCGACCCTTCTAGCTCAGCATAGATTCGTGCAGTGGACCACGGCATAAATATCACAAGGCAGAATAGTAGGGGTGGTGGGGGTAAAGTGGACAGGTGGGGTAAAATGGACAAGGTTCAGTTTCATGGCTTTTATTGTTTTTCAAAATGTTTCAACGATTGGAGCTTATGCCTAAGCATGAACCCAGACAACCAGAACTCGCTTAAAAATGCATAGATTTCATCATATTATCGCTAACATACCTCACAATCACATAAATGTAAACTCTAAGTACAACCAAAGTGTGAAATTCACCGCAATAAACAACAATTGAATGCCCCTTTGTGATGCACAAACCTGAATCGCAAAACTACACCAGCAAACTCGCAAAATAACATTCGAAATCGCATTTTGCGACTTTCATCTTGTTATGACATCTCTACTCGCATTAGTGTGTCAATTAACTTGCACAAATGCATAAACAAATTTGTTTATGTATACATCCAAACTCGCATAAGCGAGAATCGGTTATGCGAACATAATGTGATTTGAGAGATGATAACAATAATAACAAGTCGCTGTCTGACTGTGGTTGCTGCAGGATTCGTTGTAAAGTGCAAAAACCATTGGATTGTGAATTATTTGTGTTAATAAATTTCTCACAGCCATTTGAGTGCCCGTGGAGATCTAATTGAAAAGAGTTCCAACCTGACCCAGGAAGGAAAAAAAACTACAGACTTCCAGTACAACAGCGGGTAGTTTGCCAAACTGCTCGTTACTCGGTCACCACAGCTAGGTAGTAAGTTTTCAGGAGAACATTGAGATGAGTTAGAATATCATCACGCCCTATCAACTTGCTTCACAGGAATTATGTGGTGTCAAGATTAAGGTACCGGTTGTTAATCCTAAAGTAATAAGTTCGACACTGGGGGCGAAGTTATTACTTTGCTATTTTTTGCCTTTCTCGTACACTAAGTGTACTGGAAAGGCTATATGTTCACTCCAAAAATGACTTTTTGATAGAAGGCCCGGAGGGTCGAGTCACATATACCAATCAACTCAGCTCGACGAATTGAGGTGATGTCTGTGTGTGTGTATGTATGTGTGTGTGTGTGTATGTATGTGTGTGTGTATGTGTGTGTGTATGTGTGTGTACAAAAAAAACTCACATCACTTTTTGGCAGTAAACCTCAACCGATTTTAATGACCAACGGTTCATTCGACACGGAATCCGGTCCCATTGTTTCCTATTGAAAATGGTTCGAATCGGTCCAGCCGTTCCGGAGTTATGGCCATTTAGGTGTTCCGGATCGGTACCCCAGGAAGGGACCAGATATGAAAACGATACAAACCCATTCATGCGACACATCAAACCGCGGCACTTTCGAAAACATGATGAACGGTAAACAGGAAAATAATCTCGGACCATATCTGAACCGGTAGTGTTCCGGAACCGGTTCCGGATGACCCGCCGGAAGTGGCCAAATATAAAGTGAACCAAACCCATACATGCGACACATCCAACAGCGGATTTTTCGATAACCTGATAAACAGTAGGCAGGAAAACATTCTCAGACCATATTTGCACCGGTAGTGTTCCGGAACCGGTTCCTGGTGACCCGCGGGAAGTGGCCAAATATGAAAGTGAACCAAACCCATACATGCGACACATCAAACAGCGGATTTTTCGATAACCTGATAAACAGTAGGTAGGAAAACATGCTCAGACAATATCTGAACCGGTAGTATGCCGGAACCGGTTCTGGGTGTTCCGCCGGAAGTGGCCAAATATGAAAGTAAACCAAACCCATGCATGCGATACATCAAACAGCGGCTTTTTCGATAGCCTGATGAACAGTAGGCAGGAAAACATTCTCAGACCATATCGGAACCGGTAGTGTTGCAGAACCGGTTCCAGATGTCACGCCGGAAGTAGCCAAGTACAAAAGTTAACCAAAACCTTACATGCGACGCATCAAATCGCAAGCTCTTCAGGCAACCTGATAAACGGTTAATAAAAAAAAATAGTTTCAGATCATATTTGGAACAACCGATAGAATTCCGGAACCGGTTCCGGGTGTCCCGCTGGAAGTGGTCAAATGTAGTAGAGATCAAAACCCATGCCTGCGGCACATTAAACAGCGACTTTTTGAATAACGTGATGAACGATTAGCCAGAAAATAGGCTCAGACCACAACGAAGATCTTTATAAAGGCTACCGATAGTGTTCTAGGGTGTCCAGCCGGAAGCATGCGACACATCAAACCGCGGTCTTTTTTTAAACCATGAGGAACGATTAGCAAAAAAATAGGCTCAGACCACATTAGAGGCTACCGATAGTGATGCAAAACCAGCATTGGGTGGTATTGTATAGGGCACTCACTCTCACAAGCCACCGCTTGAGACGAATGGCCTGTCAGCATGAGTAGTGTGTGAATGATTGGGAATTGACCTTGTTGGGTTGCTTACGAATGGAGCTCTCGGACACATCGAGGAACTGAAATCGACCGCCGCAGTCATTCATTTTGGGCTGAAAAACAGGCACTGACACTGATATTTTGCAGGACTGCTCTCCATCGTCCTTGTTTTCAACGGTTGAATCAAATATTAATCGTTTTTGCTCGTTTGACGTCTACTCATTACCAACATCAAGCCAGCAGCGGCTTTTGAAACTCAACCTGATTAGCATTTAGCGATTATTTTTTGTAACGATGAATATAATAGCAATATGTTACAAATGATATGTCTTTTTTTTCTGTACTTAAGCAATCTCATCAAATCACTGAGGTGTAAAAATATACAGTAGGATAGGTCAACGTTATATGAGAAAATGAAAATTATCGCATCAAAGCCTTTTCAATCCTCTTTTGCGTCTAAAACTACTGGGAATTTTTTTATGGGATTTAGATGGGCAATTTCACTTGCTTGCATTTTTTGTCAAATTTTACATGAATTTTGAAACCTATGATAATAAAATATAGCCTAAAGTGTGAAGAAAAAACTATGTCGAAGACCGTAAAGTCATCTGTGATTGTGAAAGACGTTATATACTAGCTTGTAATAATCGTCTTGATGTTGATCGGTCTTCAGTGATAGTGAAGGTGCTCAGGCAGCCAACTGAAAACTCTGATATTTTTCAGCTCTGTCTATACGTTTAACGTAACGTCGGAATATGTTAAATTATTAAGTTTCCCAATTTTATTAAAATTATTGCTTTTCTAAATAAGGTATTATCAGGATTCAGGAACAGTTCGCATTACGTCGACGGAACTATCATGCTTCGGAATGATGGCCCATGCACAGAAACTAGCTAAACAAAGCAATAGTCGAAGATTCCAAAAACAGGGACCGAATTCTAGACCGTCCGATAGGTAGGAGATTGTCCGCATTACGACGGCTTCAAACCGAACGGACTCAATAAATACCAAAACTTCCGTGTGACATTTTTAAGTTAATCAAGGCCATCTTGACTAGGAAACCTTGACCGATTGAACCCTTGAAAAGTCCCCATACGGACCGAAACGTCGGAAAAAAATCATTAACTAGTGTTTTCGATTCCCCCAAAAGGCTGAAGCCAACATTGTGAAGCAAAATCATCCCAGTCGTATCCCAACCAAGGAAAGATCATGAGTACATGTTCGACGAGAAAGGCACTATCACCACTAGGTGGATTAATCTGGGTTTTTTTTTTTAATAAAACTAGTCGCATAATGTGATTGGTTACGTCGCAATATAGTACACGTCGTATCTCGCAGATAGTATTACCTCAACTCATATAGGACAACATTGTTCTGTCAATGCACGCATATCGCCTCCACTTTTGCACGCATAAAGCATATTTGCTGCACTTTATGCGACGAAACTTTTACGGTTAGCTGCACGTACAAGAAGGTCATAAACTTCGTTTAACGTATGAATTGGTTGTCTGGGAACCATTATACTTTTGCTGATCTTGAATATTAAAATCAAATAAACCTCTTCAAGATGACAAAAACTTCAAAAGTCACGTGAAAAATCGGAAATGATGTAAAATCTGCTTATACTTGCTAAGGTTTTCTCGTAAGTTATTTTCAAATTATTACAAGTTTTCAACCCTAAACCAATAAAGTCCACGTAGAAGAATATATTTACCAGAAAAAAAAAATAAGTTTTGTAAAAAAAAAGTTTTTGGAAATAGTTTTAACAAAATCAGACCGTAGGAGTAAAATGGACAATCGCTTCAAATTTCACCAAAATTTTATTTTTTTATTTGCAAACTTCAGAATCATGAGCCGTCATACTTATCGTGAGATAGTTGAAGTAAAAAGTTATAAAAAAATATTTGATATCAACAAAATTTAATTTTCATCCAAAATAGTGCTTGTTCTTTACACTATTTTTACAATAATTATTTAAGTGTGTTTTAAAGTTTGTATTAAAAGTTTGAAAACAACAAAATAAAGGTATCGTATGAAATTTGATAGTTTGTATTTAAAAACATAGAAACAATATGCTGTTATATAACTTTTAACGGCTTGTTCATTTTACCCCATCGATTGTCCACTTTACCCCCACCAATTTTTTTCACGCTATTTTGATGCACGATTTGGTTAAGAAAATAATCAAAGAAAACAATATTTTTTAAATGCAACCCCTTACAAGATTTCTAGAGTATATCATTATCTTCCATGTAACTCGGAAAAGCAGATGGATTTTGCCTCATTTCCGCGGGAAACAACCAAAATGCTTAGGTTGTCCACTTTACCCCCACCACCCCTAACCTATGTAAACATCTATTTTGGATGTAAACATGTGACGCCGTTCTTATCGTTTTCACATTGATCAAATTGGTGTGGAGTACTAGATCCACGACTAGATCACATATGAACGATTTGAATTACGTCATCAAAAAGCTGTCAGATTTCGGGAATATATCACCTTCTTCTGTACACCGTTCAATGGACTATCGTCAAGGCCGTTTCCTCTCGGCCGTCCAAGAAGGCCATGCCGACCGATTATTTTCATGAGTCTGTCCAGGAATAATTGCTGTCACTGTGACTGCAAAATAGCCCTTTAAGTCACTACAGTAACAATTCAAACGACCCAATGTTTTTAATTTGTGCAAAATTTCCCTGGGTTCTCAAGATATTCCCTGGAATGGGTATATCCCTGTTAAATAAAATTCCCTGGGAATTCCCGGTTCTTACAGGTAGTAGACAAGGACAAAACACTCTGTAATAAGACCGGTGGTCCACTACGGACACCAGACATGGACCATGCTCGAGCAGAAATTGCAAGCACTCGGAGTTTTCAAACGATACAAGCTAAGGACGATCTTCTGCAATGTGCAGCAGAATGGTGTGTGACGGAGAAGGATGAACCACGAGATCGCTGCACTCTACAGTGAACCCGGCATCCAGAAATTGGCCAAAGCCGTAAGATTATGGTGGGCAAGGCAAGTTGCAAGACAACAACTCTGCAAAGTTGGTGTTTACTACCGATCTGGATGGCACAAGAAAGGGCTTGTTCACAAATATCCAGGGAGGGTGCAGGCACGTCAAACTCGAACAAACTACGCCTACCTAACATGCATCGAGCGGGCCTTCCCAAACAACACAATGCGATTTCGCGGGCCATCCCCATCGGCAAAATAAACCGATTTCCAAGCAGGATTCGACCAGGCTTCTGGTCGCGTTACCAGTCACACTAACACACTCGCAAAAGATGAGCAGTAGGCCTACCTTGCCGCTTGCGGGTCCCCTGCAAATATCATAACGCTGGTGGGGGTGGGTAGGTGTCCTTCATGGTGTTACAGTTCAACAAAAAAAATCTCAAATAGGCCAATTTTGGCGTTATGATATTTGTGAATGAACCCAAAGCGTGGAGCGCAGAGAGCATGTTAGGCAGACCAGGTGGAGTGTGATCTGGAAAACATTGGGCGTGACTGAGAAGGGAGAGCGGAAGCCACAAACTAAGTGTTGTGGCGTACTATTGTTGATAATGGCTTATTTTAAATGTGATGTTGAACAACTAGATGTATGTAAGTATGTACAGCTCCATAATAATTGTGTCAGGTTTATTACATCATTTCGTTCATTTTAAAATATTTAAAACCTGATAATCGTAGATAATTGTGATTACTCGAGACCTTGCACACGTCGACTGGCTTGAAAGCAGAGCGTTAATGATTAATCATAAATTTAATCATGATTAATGATTAATGATTAAGATTAATCAAAAATCAGTAATCATAATCACCAAAATTTCTCATTTAATCATTAATCATTAATCTTAATCACACTGATTTCGCAATTTAATCATTAATCAGTAATCATAATCATAAGAAAAAAAATTAATCAATCATTAATCATTCATCACCAAAAATTTTTCACCACATAAAATATATGATCCAATTTGAATTGGTTCAAATGCTGTTCTTCTTGATTATTTTTTCAATAATCTCCCAGACAGAGTTACCTTTTACTTTTGGAACTTCAAAAATATTTTAAACAATAATTATATTTTAATCATTTCCCGTTTTTTGTGATTGATTAATCATGATTAAACATGATTTTTAATCAATGAGCCATTTTTAATCATTAATCATAATCAATAATCACAGATAAAATCAATTTTAATCATTAATCATAATCATTTATCATCCCAAAATTCAAATTAATCATTAATCATAATCAATAATCACCAAAATTTGAATTTTAATCATCAATGATTAATCATGATTAAAATATTTTTTAATCATGAACGCTCTGCTTGAAAGTAACGTGATTACTAATTACTTCAGTCTAAGCTTCTGCCAAATTTCTTTTCGTAGTTTCTCCTGAACGTGTTTTCAAACCGGTACAACCATCGATCCTGCTCGTAGATGTCGTAGACCTGCGTACATAAATCACCCTTTAGATTCGATTCCATCCGAAAGAATAGTTCTCTTACCTCATCAACCTCAATCGTGGGTACGAACGACAGCGGCGTTGCCACCCGATTGGTATCGTCTTCGTAGCCTTTGTACAGCTTGGCTCCTTCCTGACCTTGGGAACACTCCTGGACTGCAGCCTTGACCGTTTGGTTTCGCTTGATGCACTGTTTTGTAATGGGTCAAGAATTTCTGATGACTGCTCTGCTATTAGAATAACATATTTACCTGAACGAACGACGTTCGTATGCCCTTCATCAGACAGGCCACCACGGGGAACGCCTTCTCGAAGGGCAACTTGGCCAGAATACAACCGTGCTGAATATTCAGAGTGCACTCGCGTCTACCATGCTGGCAGTAATAGACCGGATCCGCTGGATTGGAGTCATCAATCTGTAAGGAGCCAGCGAAATTGAAACTTTATACATTGTTTGAACATAGTCCCGCAGGAGCAACAGCGACTCACGTATGCCTTCCCGAAGGGCACCAACTTGAGATCCATCTGGTCCCGGAGTTTCTCCCAAGCCGGAGCAAGCTGATTGGTGATAAATGAGATACTGTCGTAGCAAAGTGCTTCGTAATAAATTGTCACTCGTAATTTATCATCATCGGGACCGTTGTGGTCCGCGGCCGTTCCGTTGCCATTCGGGACCGATTCCTTGTTCCAGCCGGAATCAATTTCTTGTCCGGCCGATAATGAGAAAATAATGGCCACCGACAAAATTCCAATCATCATCGCCGTCTTCGGTGTCATTATCGTCGATTTCGTCACCGGCTTTGGACGACGGCTCATCATTTTTACACGCACTATGGTTCTTGATGGGACAAACGGCGAGTAGACAACGGTCTCAAACCGTGGAGTCCAAATTGAATTAAGCGAAGCGTGAAAAATGGTCTCCCGGATGTGCCTAGAGTGCGCTTTTTCCGATCCTACCGATGAAATGACTGGCTAGCTGGGAAGACGACTCTGCTTGGGTGGGTTGCTGCGAAAAACAATCAATTTCAATATCCAATAGCCCACCACCGCGAAATGTGGTCGTGAATCATAATATGTAATAATAACAGTTGGTCGAGGGAGGATGGGAAAGTGGACGAGAAAAAGTTGGATATGTGTGCAGTAGACTTGTTCAAAATTGTTGTTTAGTAACAGATATTTGGCAACTTTTTGAATATCACACCAATATCATATTAAGATATGACATCAAAACTTGATCGTTTTGAGATATGATTATGATATTCAAGTCTACCCGGGAGATTATTTAACCAAACGAACTGTGCCGCATCATCTTCACAGTAATTTTCACATAGTCTATCACTTATTAGTCCTGTTCAACGACGTAGATTGAACTTGCTCGAAGTTGTCGCATACTACTCTAACCCATATGTTGACAAATGGGTAAAAGCAAGTTCAACCGCCGTTGAACAGCACAAATTCCTAGCATCCACGCACCAATGCGTGAACCCTGTGCAAAAAAACATTTCCCTAAAGCACTCCGACATTCACTAGCAACTATGGGCTATCAATCAAGTTGTCTATTTTATTTTGGTATACTATATTTGGCCTAGGGTGAAGATACCTGCATTCAACTCCCGAATTCCCAAATTAAACGTAACCTTTTTTAAAAGACAATTAATAACAGCATCTTCGGCCGGAGGCCATATAGCCTAAACATACTGCCCGTGTAGCTGCCGGCTTAGAATAGCACTACGGATTACCTGTTCCGGGGGTAAAAGTCCACCAAACAGGTAACCCCAATCCAAGGTGTCAGGCGACCCGTGCTGAGGGATGAATGGTTGAGGGGGTTTAAAATATGCTCGATCTTTAACGGAGTCCGCAGCGTTGGTAGATCGCCTTTTTGGGTTGCGTTGCGGTGAAAGATCTACCAATCCGAAATCTAGTGACGTCCTATTTTTCAATTTTGGAACATGTGTTCTGGTAATTAAAGGCATTATAGTATTTAGTCCTTGCTACTGCTGTTGTGATGACTTCCAGTCTTTTAATAAAACTAAGTTTACCAACTTAACTTTGCATGTAGTTAAAAACCTCACCATCCGAGGCTAAACTCAATGCAAAGGAAATCAAATTGGGTTAGGGATCCATGTATGTACTAACTCTTCGAAGACTGGAAAGTGCTAGTTATTACGAACAAATAATGAAGCACTACAAATGCACATTAAAATATAACATGTTATAGTGGAACCTTACAAATGTGTACTTAATTAGGACATCACAAATGGACAAACACAATACAAAACATATATTTTGCCCTGTTACCCTACTGGATAACCATTTCCGATGACAGGATGACGAGGTTTCTTTAATGTTGTTGGTCCATCAATCAATCCTGTAACCGTATTTTCTCTGGCAGGTTGCCTTTACTGGTAGCATTACTGCCTTTCATAGCTTGAGTTTTGTCTAGGAATTTCTAATCCTAAGGGGGCATTCCGATTCGGGTTTCATCACTAGAGTTCTATAACTTGATGTCTGTGCCAGGGAAAAGTTTACACATCTAGTACTTAATCGCTGCCCTAAATGGCCTGAATGTTGGCAATCGAAATAGGATTGCAGGCCTTCATTCTGCCAGTGCCATATAAATGTGCATTAAATTTCGGAAAACGCTTACAAGTTAAAATAGTACATTAAACACAAAAATGAAACTTGTAATATAGTACACAAGGAACATACTAGAATCCTTATTACTGAAAACACACGTTCCATTAGGGGCTGTCCATTAATTACGTAAGGGCTTATAGGGGGAGGGGGGGTTGGAGAAATCTTACGCACCATACAAAAATATTTGGCTTTCCATACAACAAATCTTACAAGGGGGGGAGGGGGTATCGAAAAATCGCAAAAATTCACTTACGTAATTAATGGACAGCCCCTTATTGGAATGGTATTGCTGCTAATGTTAAAACCTAGGTCTTCTTACTGGGGAGAATTTAGCGGTAAATGTGGAGTTTAGGATTTCTCTGGGAAGGAATCACCCCTCACGTGCAGCACACACAACTTACCCAGGCTGACGTTGGTTCGCAAGTGGCAAGAGTGAACGCGGTTGGGTGACGCCTGGAGTTGTTGCTACGCAAGCAGGGATGCTAACATTGTCTGCTTAACAGTTCGCATCACATTCAAATGCGCTATATCGCCTGCTGTGATCATTCTCTTTATCACAGCTTTATTAAGTACATCTTATATCTCACAGCAAACAAGGGTGATGCAAGGTTTCCGATGCATGGCCAATTATCAGTGCTCTATAAGAAAGAAATTTCTAAGAAAGCAAAACAAAAACTGTATCGAATTCGATACTTAATTGCCCTTCAATGACAATTGAGTAATACGACATGCACTACACTAAGGATACGGGTAATGTCACAATAGATCTAAAAACTGGTCGCAGTGACAAACCCGAACAGAAATAAAAAAAATATACTAATATTAGACAACGGACAATACGTACACTCCCGTTCAAAAGTTTGGGGTCACCCCCTCAAAAACATGTCATTTTTTTAGGCCCATATCTCCGCCAATTTGCGTCCGATTTCAAAACCCTAGGTTTCATTCAAAAGATAATAAGTCAAAGAAACTTTGAACATGATTTAAAAGAAACTTTTTCAAAAAGTTTTGTATGTAAACTTAATTGTAAATGTAATTTTCTAAAAAAATGAATATGAACTTACGGCAGTGTCGCTCAAAGTTGGGTCGACCAAATTTTAAGATGAGAGCGGTAATATGACCCATTTTCTATTAGCTTTCAACTGCTTTTTATAGAACTTAGTAAGTAAATTAATCCTTGATGTCATCGGCCAAAAGTTTGGGGTCACTTTCGTAAAACATGGAAAAGTGATTTGTTGATATCTTCGTCATCTATAGTTCAATTTAAATTATTTTTGGCTCATTTCAAAGATAATTAACTAAATTTACGTTTGATGTCTTCAACTTAACGTATTTAACGATTTTTGTATATAAAAATGTTATGTTAAGTTAGCACATTTTACCACGCTTCAAAAAATGAGGCAACTTTACGTTAAGTTTTAGTATGTAAATTTCAACAAATATGTGTGGTTCAATGTCTATGCAGTAAGTATCCATCATTTTGTTTCAAATAAGCCAAGAAGAATTAAAATTGAATGAAAGATGACAAAGATATCAACAAATCACTTTTCCATGTTTTACGATAGTGACCCCAAACTTTTGGCCGATACAGCATATTGAGGGGTGACCCCAAACTTTTTGTCGATGACATCAAGGATTAATCTACTTAATAACTTTTTTTTCTAGATTTTTCAGCTAAGTTCTGTAAAAAGCAGTTGAAAGCTAATAGAAAATGGGTCATATAACCGTTCTCATCTTAAAATTTGGTCGACCCAACTTCCAGCGACACTGCCGTAAATTTATATTCAGTTTTTAGAAAATTTGGCAACTTTGGGTTAAGTTTACATACAAATTTTTTTGAAAAAGTTTCTTTTAAATCATGTTTAAAGTTTCTTCGACTTATTATCTTTTGAATGAAACCTCTCTCTCTCTCTCTCTCTCTCTCTCTCTCTCTCTCTCTCTCTCTCTTCTTGGCGTAACGTCCTCATTGGGACAAAGCCTGCTTCTCAGCTTAGTGTTCTATGAGCACTTCCACAGTTATTAACTGAGAGCTTCCTCTGCCAATGACCATTTTGCATGCGTATATCGTGTGGCAGGAACGAAGATACTCTATGCCCAAGGAAGTCAAGGAAATTTCCTTTACGAAAAGATCCTGGACCGACGGGAATCGAACCCGTCACCCTCAGCATGGTCATGCTGAATACCCGTGCGTTTACCGCCTCGGCTATATGGGCCCAGAATGAAACATAGGGTTTTGAAATCGGACGCAAATTGGCGGAGATATGGGCCTAAAAAAACGACATGTTTTTGAGGGGGTGACCCCAAACTTTTGAACGGGGATGTATAACAACCAGGGCCCAGTAAAGAGTATTTTGTTTAACGAAAAGTTTTCCCCGGCTGGAGCGGGAATCGTACCCAACTCCAACAAATGTTCCCGTAATTTGCATTTTTTACAACAATATAAGAGGTTGGTACGATACAAGGAACGTGATGCTCCTGCTCATTAGTTTTATTGTGTAGCCAATAACGCTGCGCAGTAGGGTTGGCCGCTTCGATGCTTGTTATGCATCTCCAATGTTCTACATGCTTCACGGTTGACAACCCGACTAGAGGATCATAACAAAAATATATCATAATTATATCTCATTGTGATATGACTAACAAAGTATGTTATAATTTTGTTATGACATGGGTTGTTTATTATTTTTTCGAACTAAATTATAACAAAATATATTATAATCTTTTGTAACTAATTTTGTTATAAATGATTCAAAACAAATTCTGTTAAAACTTTGTTATTTTTACAACTGAATAAAATGATTCGTTGGAAAATAACACAATTATATCAGAATATGAAATAATTTTGATTTTTAAATACATTACAAAAAATAAAAATATTATGTATTCGTTTTTTTGTTTGTTTTTTTTTTTACTGCGCAGAATGCCGGAAGCGTATCCAAGTACTCTCAAAACTAAAAGGTACTCTTATTTTTCCAACTTTGAACCGAACTTCGACTCGTTAAAATAAGAAACTATTTTTATTATTGATTATGCGAATAGAACGGTTGGGTCATGCGGTATTACCAAAAATACAAATTTTCTGGAACATGTCCTTATACTATTGAGCGGCCCAGATGCAAAGGGGTGTAAGTGACCATTTTGAGCTGAGCATATAAAAAAACTTCAGATTTCAAACTCCCAGGAACATTTTTAAGATTATTTTTATGATGATTTGAAAAATTCCAATATATCAGAGAAAATTCGGTTTATTTTTGAAACTCCATACATTTTGTATGGGATGAAAAATTGATGAAAAACTTCAAACCTCATTTACTCAAAAGTGGGGTTTTGTCACTTAGATCCCTTTGTTTCTAACCCCCTCTATTCTAATATCGGAGTTGGAGTAGTTGGAGCGTATTGAAAAGACATGGTCTCTCGGGGAACATGTTCCGTAATGATTACTTTAAAATCAATGAACACATACTGTATAGTAGCAAAGGTTTATTGGCTGGGACTCTTATTTAATTTGCACATCTTCCGGCAAATCTTCCGGAGTTAGATTTAAGTGCAATAAAAGCAACATGAATAATTTCACAGTATTTGTGCAGTAGCTATATATCCCGCTTCAAGTTAGATTTGACAATAATGTTTACATCCAACAAGCCGTGTTGGTATACAAACAGTTTCTTTAGTACAGCTTCTAGCTGTAATGAAATCGCATAACGGCCTTCAAGGCGCTGCTGGTTTGTGGATTTGTTAGTATTACGAATTGTACTATATATTAGCAGCTGTTTCGTTAATGGGAACTCCTATTAAGTTTGTTCAAGTTTTCACATCTTTTGGTGTTCCCGTATTTGATATTTGCATTTCGAATGCCCACAGCAATAACTATTACTTAATTTATCTTCTTAAGTTTATTGACTGCTGCATCATATTATTGATGATGATGATGATGATGATTGAGTACCCACCATCAGCGCAAGGATTACCTATATGTCATATTAACAGTACTGCTATTCTAACTTCTAAATATAACGTCAAAAAGTACCGAACAGACTATGTATTAAGAAGTAATGGATTTTATTGAGCGTGGAGATAGCAAATGCGGTACTAAATAATCCTAAACAATACAAATGTGAATGATAATTCTGCTCAATTGATCACTGCATTTCTCTACTCAAACTTTTTTTTTATTACGACCTATTATCATTTGACCATATTTGCTTTGACATTATATAAACTTTTCATTTCCAAAAATAATCTAAATCTTAGAATAAAACTTAATAGCATCTGCAAAAGTTATCATATCAGCCTATGATATAATTGTGATCAATTAAAACAAAGCCACATTTTACGCTCACGTAGGTACGTGTATGATCGTCGGTCTCACAGCGCAAAGAAAAAAAAACTAAATTCAATCATCACCGTCCGTAAAGAATCACGACTACAGCAACTTTGACGCCGCCAGAAAGCACCCCATGACGAAGCTCAATCATAAATAGTCGACTGGCTATTTTTTCGTCGTTCTCTTTGTTCAACAAACGACGACGGGCCATGCGCACGCCACCACTGTTATTGTTTCAGTGCGCATGTCTGCGCACCGCGATAGCGCTGTTGGTAAGAGAGAGAGGTTTATTGTTTGATCTTGCATTCAAATCTCTGTCTATTTTTGTTCTGCGACTGACAAACAAGAGATGGGGGAATAGGGAAACTGGCAATACGTGGAACCAGTAAAGCTTCTTTTATTGCTCGCTTCAGGTGCTGTGATAGCCTCATTGGTAAAGGCGACTGATAATTAGCGATGGTAGGATTATTGGTTCAAATCCCGTCCGGGTATGTATGTTTTATAATGAACTAGAAAGTTTTTTTGCGTGACCTATTATTTTCTAAAAATAGAATAACACACTCAAAATAATTACCCAAAAAATGAGTATAAAAATTAGTTTTTACCCTAATTGGTGTCAAAGGAATTATAACACAATTTGTTATAATTTTGTTATATTCTATCATATCCATGGAACAAATTTTGTAATATTTTTGTTATGATCATAACACAAGTTATTACATTTTTGTTCTTTTCAGTGGGAATTTTGTTAGAATTTTTGTTATTTTAACTACTAACGGTACATGTTTTATAACAACCCTTGTTATAAAAATTTATTGTAACAAAATAACACAGCTTGTTATAATTTTGTAATGTCCATCTAGTCGGGAAGTAGCCAACGCTTTTATTTTCCAGGTATATTTCAACGAATGGCTGTCAACCGATTTCAACATACACATTAAATGGTAGATTCGCCATCTGTATCTGAGGTAAGCACCTAATGTCGGAAACATCTAGCTGCCCCGGCTAGCGAGACGAAGAAATACCCTTACGTCAAGTGACAGTATCAATTCAGCCACGCCTTTGAATGAACGTTCATTTCAACGTAGGGTCTTGTACTATTTGGGCAGGTGTACCTATTTTGGGCACTTGCCGCTATAGCTACGATAATTTACCTAATAACTTAATTTTTGGCACACAGCATCTAACCCTGTTCAAAAAATTGAAATCAATTGGTATGAAATTGACATAGTTATGGAGGCAAGTACCCAGAATAGGTATACCTGTCCAAATGGTACAAGACCCTAATGTCCATTTTGAATTAGGTATCATAAACACTACTCAAACAGTTTAAACAACATTGACACCACCCCATGGTTGATGCTCCGGTTGGTGCTCTGTTTGACCTAGGGCTCAGGATCATTATTATCAAATTTGGCGCTTTAAGTGATAAAAGGATTCCTTCTTGAAAAAATCAGAGAAGTTCGCTCAAGATGTTTCCGAAGATTTCTTGGATATATGAATAAGTTTCTTAATGGATTTCAGAAAAGGATGTTCTGAAGAAACCTTCAGCCGAATTCCCGTAGATATCTCTGGTGAAATTTTTACAATAATTTCTCAAGAAGTATCAGAACGAATCCAAGAAAAAAAATATACAGAAATAAAAGGGGTTGTTTTCAAACAAAATTCTGGTGGAATACCTGAAGAAACTCCTTGTGAATCCCGCGGTGCGATTCTCAAAAGTATATCTACCAAAAAAATCCGGAAAAAAAAATCCTTAAAAAATCCGAAAATTTTTTTGGAAGGAATGCCTGGAGGAATTTGTGTAAGTATTTCTGGTACAGACGTTAATAAGCATTGCTGAATATATTTTTGAGAAATTTTTGAAATTCCTGCACAATTTCCTGGGAAATATTTGCGAAGAAATTTCGGAATAAATTCCAGGAAGAAAACGTGGGGAAACTCCTAGAGGAATGCCTGCAGGAAAATCAGAAAAAAATGTAAGAAAATTATTTGGGGAATACTCGGAAAAATTCCTGAAACAACATTGTTATGAATTTCTCCAGGAATCTCTGAAGGAAATTCTCAATGCAGCCTCTGGAAAAAATCACGCAGGAGTCTTAGAAGGAATCCTCGCAAATATTAAAGTGGACATTCGTTAGGGAATTTCTAATGGAATCCCTGAAGAAGTTGATGAAGCTATTCGTGGAGGAGAGCTCGTGAAATAGATTTTTGGGAGAAAATAAAAATCATTTTCTGGAGGATTTTCTGGAAATACTCAAAAGATTTTCTTGAAGAAACTCTTGGATTTCTGAAGCATTCCATGGAATACCTTCTAAAAGAATTTGAAGCATTTCTTGAAAAAATATCTGAAGGAACTACTGAAGGATGCACTTTATAATCGCCGGAAGGAAACGAATATCTCTGGAAGAAATTTCTCAAAGAATCCTCGGAAGGAATTCCTGAAGTGGTTTCATCTCTGTAGAAATAGGAGGATGAAGCGATGCTCGAAGGAATGCAGGTTTTCATTTGAAAAATTCCTGAAGGGATAGGATAATTTCTGGAGCAAAATTTCCAATGGAAGAATTCTATTGTAAAAAAAAGTCTAAGTGAAGAATTTATGAAAGAAACTTTTGAGTAATTCCTTAATGAACTCCTGAGGGGGTTTCTATTGGGATTCCTGGCAGTATTTCTTAAAGACACTTTGGAGATGAAATTCTGAAATTTTGATTTTCTGAAGAAAACGCTGGAGGCGTTCCTGAAAGAACCTGTTGGAGATTTTCCGAAAAAAAAACTCTGGAAAAAGGGATTTCCGATAGACCATTGTAGATTTCTACAGGAATGCATAGATAAATTGCAAAAGTAATTTTTCGAGGAATTTTTGAACAAACTCTGAAGAAATATCTGTTGAAAGGATTGCAGGTTTTCTATAAGCAACATTTCCAAAAATTCTGAAGGAAAAGGGAAATTTCTACAGCATTTTTTTGATAATTTTCAAATGGGCATATTTAATCATGGAAAAATCTGAGGGAATAAATGATTGAGAAAATTTTAAGAAATTTCTTAATAAACCCCTGAGGAGCTTTCTAAAGGAATTTTTGGCAGAATTTCTAGAGGACACTTTGCAGATGGAATTCTGATTTTTTTTATTTTCTGAAGAAAAAACTGGCGGAATTTCTGAAGAAAAATCAGAAAAAAAAACCTTGGAAGCCAGGTCAGCTTTCGATGCTAATGCTAATGCTCATTATAATCGTCGTAGGAATTTCGGAATGAATCCGCGTAAGTTTTTCCAAAGAAACCTTTTCTGGTAATCTCTAGAGAAATTTCTAAAGATACTCCAAGAAAAGTTACTCAAAAAACGCTTGAAGCAAATTCCGAAATATTTAATTCCTCGGTTTTTTTTAGGAGTCCATGGAAAATTGTCCAATAAAATACTTGCAGAAATTTGTCTAGGATTCTTAAGATTTATTTCTGAAGAAACACGAAACCTAAAAATGTGACTGAAGAAATCCCTGACAAACTTCCGGAGAACCAATCTGGGGAGATTTAGGAATTTAGGATTTAGGATTTAGAATTTAGGTCTCCATGGAGAAATTTCAGAAGAAATTTGTTAAAGGATTTGTGAATGAATCTATCAAGGAATTTTGGAAAAAAAAATCAAGAATATCTGACAAATTTTTTTTTGAAATTTTGGATGAAACTCATGGAAGAATTTCCGAAGTAATCCATGGTAGGTTCTCATAAAAAATCTCTGCAAAATAATTAAAAATTCACTTTCTGAAAAAAAACAATACTTGTGCATCCTGGGATGATATTTTGAAGTGAAGAAATCCCACGGGAACCGGAGGCATTACTGAAGAAATCTCTAAATGATCTTCCTAAGGAATCATTACAGAAATTTCCTAATGAATACCTAGAAGAGCGATTGTAGGAATCCCTGGTATACATACTGAAAGAATTACTGGACAAGTTTAAAAAAAAAAAAGTCTGGTACTTTTCGTTCAAAATCTTTAGAAGCCATCCATTAAGTACGTCACGCTTAGATGGGTAGGGTTGGGGGTTTAGTTGTAAAAGTGGGACAAGCAATGTATTAAGTAAAGGAAAACCCCGTATGAAGGTGGGAGGGGTGCTTGAAAATTCCCTATATTGACGCGATGTACTTAATGGATGCTTCCTTATAGGAATTTCTGAATGAATCCTTAGCGAAATTGTTACCTTTTAACCTCTTTGAAATTTTGAAAAAAGGAATTTTTGGGGTTATATAAAATAAAGGGATCTTTGAAGAATTTTTCAAAGAAATTATTGGGAAAATGTCCGGAAAAACAATCTGAAAAATCCCCTCGTGAATTTCTGAAGCAATCTTTTGAACCTTTCAGGAATCCCTTAAGAAATTTCTAGAACAATATCTACACGAATTTCCGAAGGATTTCTTGTACGAAGATCTGAAAAGTTCCCGAAGAAGTTAATGGAATTACTGAAGCATTTTTTTTTCAGGATTTTCTAAAGAAATTATTTGTTAAGGTTCTGGAACAATCTCTAATGAAATTTCAAAATCCCTGGAGAAATGTTTGAATCCATCGCTGAAAAAAAAACCCTAATTAATCCACTTAGTCGTGATGACACCTTTCTCGTGCCTTCCAATCAGAGATGCCAGATATACAGATTTTTCTTTCCATGGTGTACGAGAAAGGCAAAACGTCAAAATTTGGAATGGCGTGAGCGGCGCTTTGCAGAAGAACGGCAGTATATGTGTTATATGAATCTTTACCACCTATGTTCCTGAATATCATATTCTCAGCCGTTGTAGAAGCCTTGAACAAGTCTATTTCACACGGATAAACCCAACCAACAGCCTTCTTCTATTCGCTCGAGATCCCCGCAGCAGCCGTACCCGGAAGCGCAACCTCTCGCAGTCAGTGTGTTAATTGATTTATGCACTTCGATAATCAAAATACGATCAACGTGGGTCGAATTCCAGCCAGGCACCATCCGAAGCCAAGCCAATCCACAGAAACTCACTTTCTCGCGGAGAAGAACTCGCGCGCGCGCCCGCACTGATTCTGGGTCCACGGTCGAACTGAAACTGGCGCCACATAGCTCTCGCAGACTCAATCGAACGTTACTAATCTGTTGCCTTTCTCCCGCGGTTTCACGACTTCTGTCCGATGATGGTCCACCGAATAACATCGAAGTTGCAGATGGACTATTCCATGTTGGCTTTTCTCATCTTTGTTCGGAAGCTTTCTTATGAAGATTGTTGGCTGAAATGTGAATCTGGGACAGGTTATTCAGTAGAAGAGTGATATACTTTTACCGTGTTCAAATTCTTGTTTTTGTTAAATACTGGGTGGATAATCCCAAGTTTTATTTGCGAGGCAGGTCGAGGCATACGAAGCCAACGGTTAGACTTTCTACAGCATTGAGATGATCGTAGAACCGTTACCTTGCTCTACGCGATTGAAGTTAATCTCGTCTCAGACAAAACACATTGATAGACCGGGTTCAATCGTGACTGCACAAATATAGAATTTAAACAGCAAGAACAGGTCTTCTTCATTTTTGTGCGTCACGTTAGAACGAGATTACGCCCAAACGAGATGAACTTGTATTTGGCTTAATCAGACGGCAGTCAGAACGACGACGTTGTCCAGGGCACAGCTTGAACGCTTCTATTGTAGATGAATAAATTAACGAGTCCGATTTGATGCGGTTCACTTTATACACACGGTAGTCTCACGGATGACAATCAAATGAGAAAAGATTGTAAGTAGTTCGTAAGCAAGTCTTGTGTATGTGTATCTTGTTAAGTCTTTAGGGATTAACTCGATCGGTGAGGTTGAGCTATCGATGACGCACCAAAATGAAGAAGACCTGTTCTTGCTGTTTAAATTCTATATTTGTGCAGTCACGATTGAACCCGGTCTATCAATGTGTTTTGTCTGAGACGAGATTAACTTCAATCGCGTAGAGCAAGGTAACGGTTCTACGATCATCTCAATGCTGTAGAAAGTCTAACCGTTGGCTTCGTATGCCTCGACCTGCCTCGCAAATAAAACTTGGGATTATCCACCTAGTATTTAACAAAAACAAGAATTTGAACACGGCAAAAGCAAATCACCCTTCTACCCAATAACCTGTCCCAGATTCACATTTCAGCCAACAATCTTCACAAGAAAGCTTCCGGACAAAGATGAGAAAAGCCAACATGGTATAGTCCATCTACAACTGCGAGGTTGCTCGGTGGACCATCATCGGACAGAAGTCGTGAAACCGCGGAGGAAAGGCAACAGATATTTTTTATGTGTGCCCCAACCCGTCATAACACCTTTTTAAAAAACTATGATTTTGTAAGAAAAATGCCTGTAACATTTGAACCAAAAGAGATAACGAGCATCTCAGTGCACGAAACGACACGTTTTCAAATGCTCTACAAGTGGTTTATGGGCGACTTTGATGAAAAATCGAAACTGAAAAAGTTAACGCCAGCAAACCGGTTTTTCTTGAACCACCCTAAGCTTATTCATAAAAATACCTCTAGATCGATCAATTTTAAAGCTACATAAAAAGTGTCTTCAGCAAACTTGCTCAAAATTGATAAATCTACAACTATTCTGAAGAATGTATATAGTTATTCTTGCAAATAAAAAAGTTTGGTTCCCAATTTCTTTGAAAATATAGATCACCCTAATTTTCATGTATATTGAAAAGAGGGCCTTATTTTTAGGAACAACTTTGTAGAAGATCATATTAATCTAGAAAATCATTTGAAGGCGCTGAATGCATCTTTTCTCGTAAATCTGTTTCGTGGACCATTGTGCATTGGTATGTAATGTCACTCGATAATTAGCGATAATTATATTATTATAATAAGGTAGGAACAAATCTCCATTTCTTCTTTTGTCACAGTGCTTGTTGACTAATCAAGGGGGGGGGGAGGTTCTCGTCAAATACATTTGATGAAAAAATATCCAAACAATTAGGCAACATCGTTAAACTCAACGGTTTTGTTAAAACATTTTCTAAGCGACTTTATTTTCACCATTTATTTTTAATTTCTTCAATAACTTAATTGTGTCTTCCCATCGAAATGATGAATTCCGATCAATATTTCCCGAGGGGAGGCATAAGGCATAAGAGAAATCGAAATGTGGGTCAGCCCAATCGTTAGCTCAACCTTCAAAAGAAGAAATGTTATTATAACAACATATAAAAAAATTAGAGGGGTATTATTTTTGTAACTCAAGTGAAAAATACTTGAAAAGTGCCTATTTTTTTTCTAGAAAATCATCAATATCTTTTGAACGGAATGATGTAGCAACATTCTCAGCGCATGAAAATGCGCGTTTTTGGAAGCTCTAAAAGTGGTTCTTAGGCGACTTTGACGAGAAATTTGAAACAAAAAGATAAAGCAATAAAACGATTTGTTCTAGCGTCATCGTATAAAAATTATGGGAAAATGCTCCAAATTTGGTTAAAACAGTTTGCACGCATTCGATTTATTCGTTCAATACATGGCCTACTTGCCTAATTTCACCTTCTACATATAAAATTTTCACACTTGTTCGCTACCTAGCGAATTCTATCATATCTATCATTTCATTATCCACTTTGATCTCTACTCCCTTATACTATGAGTAGAAAGAGACCGATATAGCCACAAAATCATCAAGTTAACCTATTTTGTTATATTCAGTTCAAACATAATGTGTTATAATTGAGTTATAGTACACTGAAGTTTATTTTTACGACGATAGCGCGTAAAAAAACGCGTAAAAAACCGCGTTATTTCAAAAACGTCGTAAAAAAGTCAAAAAAAGTAAAGTCACGTTAGATGTAATCCTGACTATTTTGCGCGTGTTTTTGAAAAAACTCGGTTTTTTTACGATGGGTTTTGAAATAACGCGGTTTTTTTACGACGTTTTTTGAATTAACGCGTTTTTTTTAATGCGGTACCGCGTAAAAAACTTCAGTGTATTTCAAAATTATCAAGGATGTTGAACATGATTATATCACAGTGAGTTATAAATATCATGGTTTGCTATAATTATTTTATATTTTTGTTAGAACTTTCTAGTCGGGTGGTCCATTTCTGCTGCTAGGATGTTGAGGAGGTTGCAATCTAAAGGTTGATTTAGTAGAATGTCATATCTACGGAGGAGCTCAGCTTTGAAGATCCTCAGGCAATTGTGATTTATACCGTTGAGTTTTCTCCACTGACACACACCCGTTTTCAATTGCGTTTAGCAATTTTCCTGGAACTCTTCCAGAATTCTTCCAGCGATGTTTAAATAAAAAAAATACTTTCATAAATGTGAAGTATCCCTCCCGATCCCTTCCGAAATTATCACACGATTTTTTTTTAAAATCATCTAAGGATTCATTCGTGAATGTTCTTCAGGAAAAAATTTTGAAGTTTAGAAAGGGTTTCTCCATAAATTTCACAAATAATTAAAAAAAAAAGCACATGGCTTGCTTCAGAAATTGCTCCAGCAATTTTAATACAAATTCTTCACGGGATCACTTGAAAAATTCCCAAACATATTTATACAGAAAATGCCCAGCAATTCAAGTATAAATTCATTCAAAGATTTCTTTAGTTTTTTTAGGGGTTTGCAAGAAATAAAAAAAACCTTCAGTAATGTTCACAGCAAATTCTGCGTAAATTCTTCAAGAACTCCTTCGAAAACTCCGACAAAAAATATTTGGAAATTTTCTTCAGGAATACTTTTTTAGAAATTGAACTGAGAATTTCTTTAAAGTTTAGTAAGATATAGATAAGAATGCGTTGATTTACTTCTGAAATTTTTTCAGCATTTCTTTTAGGGATTCCTTTAAAAAATCGCTCCAAATATTTATTTTGATTTTTTTTCTCCTTTAGAAATTCTTTCAGCGATTTCTTCCGGGTTTTCCATGCTATATTCCCTGGCCCGGATTAAGGATTGTGGGGGCCCGGGGCCCGAGCGGATGTGGAGGCCCTTCGGAGAGATGACCAAAAATGTTTTTCCTTATTTTCGAACAGTACTTGAGCAATATAGAAAAAAATGCCAATGTTAGCAACCAAAAAAGGTTTTTGTGGGGGCCCCCAAAATGTGGGGGCCCGGGGCCCGGGCCCCCCCCGGCCCCCCTTAGATCCGGCCCTGTATATTCCATAAATTCCCTCAGAAATGGCTGCAGCGATTGCTTCGGAAACTCCTTGACAAATTATTTTAAAAAGTTCTTCGCGGATTCATTCGTCAATGTTTTTCTGAGATCTTTCTTCAGGAAATCCACTAAGGCTCATTCAAAAGTTTCTCATAAAAATCTTCTAGTAAATCTTGTTTGAACCTTCCTCCATGCATTCATTCAAAAAACCCTTCAGTTGATTCTTCAAAAAACTTCAAAAAATATCTAAGGAAGTGAATGGTAAATGCGACTGGAACTTGATATCGACTTTTATTTGGGGCTATCTCAGTCATACAATTTTTTAGACGATATAACTTTATTTAACCTGAAGTCCCAGTGGAGACGTAGAGCCATAAAGAAGAAGAAGAAGAAGTCCATTTAAAAAGGCCACACCCAATAGCCGAAACGTCGTGTCAAATAAAGTAATATCGTCTAAGAAAATTGTACGACTAAAATAGCCGCAAATAAAAGTCAGAACCCAAAGAAGTTTTTAGAAGGCTTACTTCAGGAAACTTTAAATGCATTTCTTATTTAATTCTTCCATGGCTTTCTCTAGACAATTCAGAGAGGCTTTTAGCAATGTTTAAAGCGGTCTCTTAAACATTTATTGTAAAAAATTCCATAGAAATTTCTGCAAATATTCCATTTGATAATTTCTGAAAAATCCCTTTCGCAGATTCTTCCACAAAATCTTTCAGGGATACATTCAAACATCGAAAGAATCCGTCATTAAATGTATCAGAGATTTATTCTAACGTTTTCTCCATGGGTTCCTTCAGAGATTCCTTGACATATTAACGGAAGCTGGAGGCGAATGAATTAAAATTGTTAAATTGAAAGCCTCAAAAAAAAAAAAAAAAAATTACGCGGAAGTATTCTTCCAGAAAACTTTTAACGGGTTACTTCAGAAATTCCTCTGAGAATGTATCCAGTAATTGTTCAAGGCTTCAAGCAAACTTCAAGGCAAACTTCAAGCATTTGCTCTAGAAATTCCTCTGGAAATTTCTCCTTATTCAACAGCTCTTTCAGAAAATATACGTATCGATCGAGTACGGTTGTTGGCATCCAGTGGCTGGCGGCTCTGGGTAAGTCGTCGGTGCTGCTAATCCAGGTAAGCGCAACGAACCAGAGAATTTGAGTACCCAACAGTTTTGCATTCAATTAAATTTTAAACATTTCAAACTGAATATATAATTTTATAATAATCCAGTTGCATAACTAAATCATACTTAACCATACCCGTACCAAAATCCCATCTCCTTTCTATTTACGAGGGCGTCGGTGAGTCGCTGGCATCTCGATAAATAGATATCATCCCTTCCCTGATATCCCTTCCCATCTGCATGAAGTATTTCTTATCGTTTTAGAGAGCGAGCAATGGCGCTTAAGGCGAAACTGGAGGCTTTTCCGTTGGGAACACCATGCGCTATGAGCGGATTCAAATTTTCTTGGTAGTAGTGAGGTGCTTGAAATGCGAAAATGGGGAGTATTGTAATCACGCCGATATTTGAACAACAAAAACAAGTTGAACAGATTATATTTTTTAAATCAATAAACAAATAAACAAATTAACAAATAAACAAATAAACAAATAAACAAATAAACAAATAAACAAATAAACAAATAAACAAATAAACAAATAAACAAATAAACAAATAAACAAATAAACAAATAAACAAATAAACAAATAAACAAATAAACAAATAAACAAATAAACAAATAAACAAATAAACAAATAAACAAATAAACAAATAAACAAATAAACAAATAAACAAATAAACAAATAAACAAATAAACAAATAAACAAATAAACAAATAAACAAATAAACAAATAAACAAATAAACAAATAAACAAATAAACAAATAAACAAATAAACAAATAAACAAATAAACAAATAAACAAATAAACAAATAAACAAATAAACAAATAAACAAATAAACAAATAAACAAATAAACAAATAAACAAATAAACAAATAAACAAATAAACAAATAAACAAATAAACAAATAAACAAATAAACAAATAAACAAATAAACAAATAAACAAATAAACAAATAAACAAATAAACAAATAAACAAATAAACAAATAAACAAATAAACAAATAAACAAATAAACAAATAAACAAATAAACAAATAAACAAATAAACAAATAAACAAATAAACAAATAAACAAATAAACAAATAAACAAATAAACAAATAAACAAATAAACAAATAAACAAATAAACAAATAAACAAATAAACAAATAAACAAATAAACAAATAAACAAATAAACAAATAAACAAATAAACAAATAAACAAATAAACAAATAAACAAATAAACAAATAAACAAATAAACAAATAAACAAATAAACAAATAAACAAATAAACAAATAAACAAATAAACAAATAAACAAATAAACAAATAAACAAATAAACAAATAAACAAATAAACAAATAAACAAATAAACAAATAAACAAATAAACAAATAAACAAATAAACAAATAAACAAATAAACAAATAAACAAATAAACAAATAAACAAATAAACAAATAAACAAATAAACAAATAAACAAATAAACAAATAAACAAATAAACAAATAAACAAATAAACAAATAAACAAATAAACAAATAAACAAATAAACAAATAAACAAATAAACAAATAAACAAATAAACAAATAAACAAATAAACAAATAAACAAATAAACAAATAAACAAATAAACAAATAAACAAATAAACAAATAAACAAATAAACAAATAAACAAATAAACAAATAAACAAATAAACAAATAAACAAATAAACAAATAAACAAATAAACAAATAAACAAATAAACAAATAAACAAATAAACAAATAAACAAATAAACAAATAAACAAATAAACAAATAAACAAATAAACAAATAAACAAATAAACAAATAAACAAATAAACAAATAAACAAATAAACAAATAAACAAATAAACAAATAAACAAATAAACAAATAAACAAATAAACAAATAAATAAATAAACAAATAAACAAATAAACAAATAAACAAATAAACAAATAAACAAATAAACAAATACAGTCGAACCTCCATGAGTCGATGTTCCTTGTCTCGATTAGACGTGTGCGCCGAATATTCGGCGTAAAATCGGCGTGCATCGGCGTGGGGCTTCTCAAACAATTATACAATTATGAACAAAGGAAACTACTTTCTAATGATTGGATTGCAACAAATGGACATCTAGCTATGTGCTGCTGCGGAATTTTTTTGGTTTTGATGATGGTAGCCTTTCTGAGAAGGGATACGCCGATCGGCGTGCGGTTTTCACGCCGCCGCCGCCGCCGTTTGCCACGCCGACACGCCGATGCTTCCTGGGTCGGCTTCAAACAACATAACCATAAACTTTTTCCACCAGTGCATGGGTATAACCCCCCTTTACCTATCCCCGTTTAAAAAATATAGTATTTTTGATTCTTGTTGGCTTGGGGAGCCGCACGCCGATTCACGCCGATTTCTCATCGGCGCGGCGCGGCGCGGCGGCGCACACCTCTAGTCTCGATATCGACTCATGGAGGTAATTTTTTCCATACTGAAAAATAATTTCTGGGTTACTATGATGGTCCCCCCAAAAAGCTTCCCAAAGGATTTTTGTTCCACTACTCGATATTTCCTTGAGTCGATGGTCCCTTCAATATCGACTCATGGAGGTTTTACTGTAAACAAATAAACAAATAAACAAATAAACAAATAAACAAATAAACAAATAAACAAATAAACAAATAAACAAATAAACAAATAAACAAATAAACAAATAAACAAATAAACAAATAAACAAATAAACAAATAAACAAATAAACAAATAAACAAATAAACAAATAAACAAATAAACAAATAAACAAATAAACAAATAAACAAATAAACAAATAAACAAATAAACAAATAAACAAATAAACAAATAAACAAATAAACAAATAAACAAATAAACAAATAAACAAATAAACAAATAAACAAATAAACAAATAAACAAATAAACAAATAAACAAATAAACAAATAAACAAATAAACAAATAAACAAATAAACAAATAAACAAATAAACAAATAAACAAATAAACAAATAAACAAATAAACAAATAAACAAATAAACAAATAAACAAATAAACAAATAAACAAATAAACAAATAAACAAATAAACAAATAAACAAATAAACAAATAAACAAATAACAAATAAACAAATAAACAAATAAACAAATAAACAAATAAACAAATAAACAAATAAACAAATAAACAAATAAACAAATAAACAAATAAACAAATAAACAAATAAACAAATAAACAAATAAACAAATAAACAAATAAACAAATAAACAAATAAACAAATAAACAAATAAACAAATAAACAAATAAACAAATAAACAAATAAACAAATAAACAAATAAACAAATAAACAAATAAACAAATAAACAAATAAACAAATAAACAAATAAACAAATAAACAAATAAACAAATAAACAAATAAACAAGTAAACAAGTAAACAAGTAAACAAATAAACAAATAAACAAATAAACAAATAAACAAATAAACAAATAAACAAATAAACAAATAAACAAATAACAGATAAACAAATAAACAAATAAACAAATAAACAAATAAACAAATAAACAAATAAACAAATAAACAAATAAACAAATAAACAAATAAACAAATAAACAAATAAACAAATAAACAAATAAACAAATAAACAAATAAACAAATAAACAAATAAACAAATAAACAAATAAACAAATAAACAAATAAACAAATAAACAAATAAACAAATAAACAAATAAACAAATAAACAAATTAACAAATAAACAAATGAACAAATAAACAAATAAACAAATAAACAAATAAACAAATAAACAAATAAACAAATAAACAAATAAACAGATAAACAAATAAACAAATAAACAAATAAACAAATAAACAAATAAACAAATAAACAAATAAACAAATAAACAAATAGACAAATAAACAAATAAACAAGTAAACAAGTAAACAAATAAACAAATAAACAAATAAACAAATAAACAAATTAACACATAAACAAATAATTCCAGGAATTTCTCTAGGAATTTATCCAGAAATTGCTCCTGGACTGCTCCAGGATTTTCTTCAGAAAATTTCCTGGGGATTTTTTTTTTTCAGAATTACCCCAGGATTTTTTTCAGGAATTCCTTCAAATATTTCTCCAGGAATTGCTCCTGGACATCCTTGAGAAATTTTGTCAGCAATTCCTATAGGGATTCCTGCAGATATTTCTCCAGGTATTCCTCCAGAGCTTCCATCAGGAATAGCTTTGAGGATTCCTCCAGAAATTTCTCCATGGATTTTCCCAAGGATTCCTCCAGGATATCCTCTAGAAGTTCTTCCAAGGATTCTTCCAGGAAATCCTCTAGGAATACCTTCAGAAATTCTTCCACGAAATTCTCCACAGATTTCTTCAAGGATTCCCCCAGGGATTCTTTCAGGAATTCCATCGAGGATTTCCCAAGGCATTTTTTCACAACTAGAAAAATATTAGAAATAGCAATCTCCCAGAATTCCTCTGGTGATTCCTCTAGAAATTCATCCAGTAATTCTTTCAAGATTTCCTCTAGAAATTCCTCAAGCAATTCCCACAGGAAAACCTCTAGGATTTTATCCAGGAATTTCTCCAGGAACTACTCCAGTGAAGGAATTCCTCCAGGAAATATCCCAGGCATTTGTTCAGGATTTCCTCAAGGAATTCCTTGTGGACATCCTTCAGAAATTATATCAGCAATTCCTTCAGGAACCTCTCCAGGTAATCCTCTAGAGATTTCTTCAGAGATTCTTCCAGGAAATTCTCCAGGAATATTTTCAGGAATTTTTTTGGGATTTATCCAGGATTTTCTTCAGGGAATATTTTCAGGAATTTTTTTGGGATTTATCCAGGATTTTCTTCAGGGATTCCCCCACGAATATAACCAGGGATATTCCCAGAGATTCCTTCAGGGATCCCTCCAGCCAGAAATTCCTCCAAGGGTTCTATCAGGAATACCTCCTGGAAAATTTCTCAAGGGATTTTTTCAGAAATTTCTCCAGCAATTCCTCCAAAAATTCCTCTGGAGATTTTTTTCAGGAATTCTTTCAAGGATTGCTCCAAGAATTCATCCAAGAAATTTCTCCAGGAATTTCGGCTGGGTCATATCTTAGCATTCCTCCAGAATTTACGCCCGGAATTTGTTCAGAAGTTTCTTCAGGCATTCCTCCAGGATTCTCGCTAGAGATTTTCTAAGGAATTGCTTCACGGATTCCTCCAGAAACCCCTTCAGGGATTTCTCCAAGAATTCCCACAAAGGAATCCTCCAGAAATTTATGTAGGATTTCCTCATGAGGTCTCTTTAGAAATTTCTCTACGTATTCCTCCCAAAATTTATACAAGAATTTCTCCAGGTACACTTTCAATTTTTCCAGAGATTCCTCCGGGAATTTTTCCGGGAATTTCTCCAGGGATTCTACAGGGCTTCCTCTAGGAATTCCTTTAGGAGTTGTAACAGGGATTCATCCAGGTTTATTTTCAGAAATTTGTCCAGGAAGTCTTCCAAGGATTCTCCGGGAATTTCTCAAGTGATTTCTTCAGAAATTCCTCTCAAATTCTCTTCAAAAGTTCATTCAGGAGTCCCTTCTGAAATTCCAGAAATCCTTCAAACATCTTTTCAGGGATGTACCCAAGAACTTGATTAAATAATGATTTAAAAATGTAATGTTATTATACTCAATTTCATCCTGCCGAGTCAAGTTATAAAAGCTAGTAGGTACAAATTTGCAAAGGGTGCTTGCCCCCCCCCTTACCGAAAAGCTGGCTACGCTCTTGGGATTTCTCATCAAATTCCCGGATCCTTTTTATTGAAGTCAAGTGAAACTTAACATGCATATGAGGAGTGAATAGTGCTGATACTGCTGGGTATTTCTTCTTGGGGATTCTAAATGGAAATCTTTTCCTCTTTCTGGAAAAAAAAATCCTCTGGAAATCTTTCAAGGATTCCTCCTGGAATTCCTTCGGGGACTTCTCCTAAAGTTCCTTAGGGGGTTGCTCCTGGAACTCCTTCACTGATTCCTCCTGAACTTCCATCGACATTCCAGGAGGAACGAATTCTAAGAGAAATCTCCGAAGGAATTCCAGAAGGATTTCCTAAGAGAAGTCCCGGAGAAATCCTAGAAGGAATTTCCGAAGGATTTTCATGAGAAACCACCAAAGGATTTTCAAGAAAATTCCCCGAACGGGGATCCAGAGGGAATCTTTGCAGAATGATTTCAAGGAGGAATGCCCGAAGAATTTTCAGGAGGCACCCCCGATTGAATGTCGGAAGAAATCTCCGAAGGATTTTTGGGAGTAGTCCCGAAAGAATTCCAGGAGGAATCTCCGAAGGAATTCCAAGAGGAATCCCCGAAGGCATTCCAGAAAGAATCACCTGAACGAGTTCGAGGAGAAACCCCCGAAGGACTTCTAGTTGTAGTCCTTGATTGAAGTCCAGAAGCAATCCCCGAAGAAATGCCAGTAGGAATCTCTGAAAAATTGCTGGGGGTAATTCTAGAAAAGGGAAGAGATTTCCAGGAAATATCCTCGAAGAATCAACAAAGAATCGTAAAAGGCATCCCCGAAGGAATTCCAAGAGGAATTTCCGAACGAATTCCAAGAGGAATTCCAGAAGTAATTCCCTAAGGGATTTCAGGTCGATTCCCCGAAAGAATTCCAAAAGGAATCCACGAAGGAATTCCAGGAAGAACTCTCGAAGAAAATACAGGAAGAATCTCAAAGAATTCCAGTAGGAATTCCCGAAGTAATTCCAGAAGAAATCCCCGAACGAATTCTAGTAGGAGTCTCCACAGGAATTCTAGGAGGAAAATCCAGGGGAAATCTTCGAAGGAATTCCATTATGAATCCCCGAAGGATTTTCAAGAAAAATCCCCGAATCAAACGAAATTCGCGGGCGAATTTCATGGGGAATGCATGAAAGATTTCCAGGGGGAATCGTTCCAGAAAGTATATAGTATTTCCAGGAAGAATCCCCGAAGAATTTTCAGGAGGAATCGTCTAAGAAATTCCAAGAGGAATTGCCGAACGAATTCCAGGAGGAATTCCAGAATTAGCCCCCAAAGGAATTTCAGGAAGATTCCCCGAAAGAATTCCAGGAATATTCCACAAAGGAATTCCAAGAAAAAATCCCGAAGGAATTTTAGAATTACACCGTGTCCAATAAGTTCTCATACAAAATCAAATTCAATTCTTTTCACATCTGTAATTAGGATTTTCAAAGTAAATTTATTTTTTGAAATGCCAACTAACATACACTAAATACAGCATATGTTTCGGAATTAACTGTCCCTTATCCTTCTCTGCTGATCGCTTATGTGTCGTAAGTCCATTTCAGCTGGCACGGACGCCAATTCATTGGTATTTCGTCGTATTTTAACGAGTAATGGTTTTAAGTTGAAACAAATTAGGTTCCTGTCCTCTCCATTGCTAGTAGCAACTATGACCAGAAGAGAAAAAATATGGGATTCTGTCTTGGTAAAGTACGAAGCCGTTTTATTTTGTACAAAATAAAACGTAAATTTAACAAAAATGTGAATTTACCTGTTTCAATGAGATTTGTTGTGTTAAAGAAGCATGGGTGCATCTTATCTGGTTGATTCACACCATTCTCACTTATAAAACATGCTTGTATTCCTATTGTGGTAAATTTTGTCCAAAATTTACGTTTTATGATGTTTATCTTTGATATAACGGTTATTTTAATGAAAATCAGCCCAAGTTGAGCTTACTTGCAAATTTCTAACCATATCATCACTAAAACTGTATTGTTTTAGCCTTAGTATATCCATTTGGTACATAACTTGATATACTAACTCAAAATTTATACTTATGGACTCTATTTCGCTACAGTAGAATGAAAAACTTTTCTGATATTTTTCTTGCGTGCCGGAGAAAACGGATTTCAGAAAACGGAAGTGTACTGCTAGGCTTATAAAAACAAATAGAAAATAAAGTTATTCTAAACTGTATGCTTTATTTAATCAGTATTATGTGGCTTTTCAATACATGTATTCATTTTGAAAATATGAATCACATATGTGAAATAAAATGATATTTTCTAAATTTGTATTTTGTATGAGAACTTATTGGACACGGTGTAATCATCGAAGGAATTCCAAAAAAGAATCTCTGAGCAAACTCCAGGATGAATTCAAGAAGTAGTCGCTGTTGGAATTTCAGGAAGAATCCCCGAAGCAGTTTCAGGAGTATTCCTTCCTGGAATTTCTTCGTGGGTTCATCCCGAAACTTCTTCGGGGATTCCTCCTGGAATTTCTTCGAAGATTTGACCTGAAACTCTTTCAGGGATTCCTTTTGGACTTTCTTCGAGAATTCCTCATGGAATTCCTTCGGGGATTGCTTCTGGAATTCCTTTGAAGATTGATCTTGGAACTCTTGCGAGAATTACCCCTGTATGTCCTTTTATGTTTCTTGTTAGAAAATTTTCTTTGGAATTCCTTTGGTGATTTTTGCTGGAATGCTTTGAGATTCTTCCTGTTTTACTTTGAGGGTTCATTCCGGAATTTGCTCCTTCTGGGACTCCTTCGAGGATTACTCCAGGATTTTTTTCGGAGATTCCTCCTGGAATTCCAACAGCAACTACTTCTGGATTTTTTTCGGGTATTCATCCTGAAATTCCAGGATATCCTTCTGGAAATCATTCGGGAATCCCTTCTGAAATTCTTTGGATATTCCTACTAGAACTCGGTCAAGGATTCCTTCTGGACATCCTTCTGGGATTTCTCCTGGAATTCCTTTTAGGGTTCCTCCTGGAATAACATTGGGAATTCCTCCTGGAATTCCTGTGTATATTCCTCCTAGAATTCGTTCGGGGATTCCTTCTGAAATTCCTTTGGGAAATCCTGCTGAAATTCTTTGAGATTTTTCAGGTGGTTACTTCGAGGGTTCTTTCTGGAATTCCTTCGGATTGCTCCTGGAGTTACGTCGGGGATTGCATCTGTAATTTGCTTAGGGATTCTTTCTTGGATTTTTTTCGGGGATTCTTTCGGAGAACCGTCCTTCAGAAAATCACTTCTGCAAATCTTTGGGGATTCCTGTTGGAATTCTTTCGGGGATGCCTCCTGAAAATTCTTCTGGGATTTCTATTGAAAATCCTTAGGTGATTTTTCTTGAAAATCCTTCGGGGATTCTTCCTGAAATTTTCTCTAAATTTCTAAAGAGATGTTTGAGGAATATTTGAAGAAACTCATTGATGAATCAATGGAGAAATTCCTGAGGGAATTCCTGGAGAAATTTGTGGACGAATCTCTGGAGAAATTTCTCGAGGAATTTCTAGAGGAGTCCCTGGAAGAGTTCCGAGAGAAATTTTCTTTAGAATTTTCTGGAGAAATCCGTGGAGGAACTCCTGGAAAAAATCATAGAGGATTGTCTGGAGGAATATCTCTCCAGGTACCTCTAGAGGTATTCCTGGAGGAATCCCTGGAATAATTCCTTCCTGAAGAAATTCCTGAAAAAAAAACTAAAAAATCCTGAAGAAATGCATGGAAGGATCCCTGGAAAAATTTTTCGAGGATTTCCTGGAGTAATCCGTGGAGGAATCCCTGCAGAAATTCCTAGTATTTCAGGAGTAATTTGAGAAGGAATTTTTGGAGAAATGAATGGAGAGATATTTTGAGGAATTTCCGTAGAAATTCTTTGAGGTATTTTTGTAAAAATATTTTAGCTTTCCTGGAGGATTTTCTGGAGGGATACCTGAAGAATTGCTTGAGGAATTCCTGGAGAAACTACAAATGTTTAAGGCTTCCTGGAGGAACTCCTCGAGGAATTCCTGATGATCTTTTTTTAAAGAATTTTTGAAAAACTCACGTATGAGGAATTCCCGAAGAAACTCCTGGTGGAGTCCTCGAAGAATTCCAGCAGGAATTCCCGGAAAAGGATTTTCTGGAGAAATCCGTGGAGGAATTCCTGGAAGAATCCCTGACGGAAATATTGGAGGAATTCTGATAGAGATTCTTGAACAATTTTCTAAAGGAATTCCTGGAGGTATTTCTTGAGGATTCTATGGAGGTATCCCTGAAGGAATTCCTGGAAAAGTTTCGTGAGATCGTGCCTTAGTATTCCCGCAGGAATTCTTTGTTGGATTTCTGGAGAAATTTTTGAGACTTCCTGAATGAATTTCTGAAAGAATTCCGATAAAAATCTAAAAGAATTCCTGGAAGAATTTTTGGAGGATTTTTTGAGGAATTCTTGAAGAAACTTATCCCTGAAGGAATACCAGAAGATATTGCTTGAGAATTTCCTCGAGGATTTCCTGGAAGAGTTCCGTGAGAAATTTCTTTAGGATTTTCTGGAGGAATCCATGGAGCAATTTCAGGAAAAATCACTGGAGGAAACATTGGAGGAATTCTGGCAAACATTCCTAGAGGATTTTACCTCTTACCTTTAAATTTCAGGAGAAATCTGTGGAGGAATTCCTGAAGGTTTTTTGGAGGAATTCCTGGAGTATTTACTGGAGGAATTCTTGGAGGAATTATTTGAAGCATTTCTTGAGAAATATAAGAGGCTTCCTGGAAGAATTCCTGGAGGAATTGCTGGAGGGAGTTTTTGATGAATTTCTGAAGAAATTCATTATTGAATCCCTGGAGGATTTCCTGAAGAAATTTCTGGAAAAATCCTATAGAAATTCCTGAAGCAATCAGTGGAGCCCTGGAGGATTTCCTTGCGGAAGTACTCTAAGAATTCTTGAAAAAAATCCTGGAAGAGTTCTGGAAGAAATTTCTGGAGGATTTTCCTGAAGGAATCCGTGGAGGAATTCTTGGAAGAAATCCTTGGAGGATTTTCTGAAGGCATTCCTGGAAGTATTTCTGGAGGAATCCCTGGAGGAATTTCAGGAAGAATCACTCGAGGCATTCCCAAAGGAATCTTTGGTAGATTTCCTGGGGGAATCAGTGGAGGAATACCTAAAGGAATCCCTGGAGGAACTCCTGAAATAAATTTTGAAAGAATGCCAGGTTTAATCACTGGAGGAATCTCTGGAGGATCCACAGAATAAATCCATGGAGGAATTCCTGGAGCAATTTCAAGAGAAATCCCTCTTGGATTTCCTGTAGGTTTTTCTGGAAATATTCCTGAAAAAAAATATGCAGGAATTCCTAGAGGAATTTCTGGAAAAATATTTGTGGCTTCCTGGATGAAAGACTGGAGGAACTCCTCGAGGAATTTCTAAAAGAATTCCTGAAATGATTTTTGAAGAATTCCTAAAGATATTTATTGATGAATCCCTGGTGAAATTCCTGAAGAAATTTGTAGAGAAATTGCTAGAAAAATCAATGGAGGAATCCCTCGAGAAATTTCTCGAGGAATTCCTAGAGGATTTCCTGGAAGAGTTCCGGAGATTTTTTTTTAGAATTTTCTGTTGAAATCCGTGGAGGAATTCCTGGAAAAATTCTTAGATGATTATCTGGAGGAATACCTAGACGAATTTCTGGAGGAACTTCTGGAGAAACTCCTGGAGAAATTCCTGAAAAAATCCTTAGAAAAGTCTGAAGAAATCTATAGAGGAAATTCTGGAGCACTTTCTTGAGGAATTCCTGGAGTAATTCCTGGAAGAGTTCCGGGAGAAATTTGTCTAGGAATTTCTGGAGAAATCCGTGGAGGAATTCCTGGAGGTATTGCAGGAAGAATTTCTGAACGACTTTTTGAAGGAACTGATGGAAATATTTTTGGAGATATATTTTGGGCATCCTGGATGAATTCCTGAAGGAGTGTCTGGAGGAGCATCTCAAAGAATTTCTTAATGATTTTTTTTTTTTTTTTAGGCATTTCTGAGGAAACTCATGGATATATCCCTGGAGAAATTTCTGGAGGAATTCCCGGGAAACTTCCGTGAAAAATTCCTTTAGGATATTGTAGAGGAATCCGTGGAGGAATTTCTGAACGAATCACTGGAGGAAATAGTGGAGGAATTCAGGCGATAATTACTAGAGAATTTTGTGGAGGAATTTGTGGAGAAATTTCTGGAGGAATCTATGGACGAATTCCTGAAGGAATTCCTGGAGGAAATCTTGGAAGCGTCTGTGCAGAAATTCTTGGAAGAGATCCTTTAGGATTCTCTGGAGGAATTCTGGTACAAATTCCTAGAGAATTTTCTGGAGGAATCCCTAGAGGAATTCCTGGAGGTATTTCTGGAGGCATTGCTGAAGGAATTCGTTGAGGAATTTACATAGGAATTGCTGGAGGAATTTTTGGAGAAATTTGATTTGTCTTGTTTCAGCCCTTGGCTGGATCGTCTCTATCCTAAAAATTGGAGAAATTCCTGGAGGAAATAATGGAGGAATTCCTGGAGGAATTGCAGGAAAAATTCCTGCAGGAGTTCTATGCTGGATTTCTGTGGAAATTTTTGAAGCTTCCTGGATGAACTTCTGGAGAAACTCCTCGAGAAATTTCTGAAAGAATTCCAGGAGGAATTTCTGGAGGAATTTTTGAGGATTTTTTGAAGAAATTCCTTGAGAATTTCCTCGGTTAATCCGTGGAGAAATTTCTCGAGGGATTCCAGGAGGATTTCCTGGAAGAGTTCCGTGAGAAATTGCATTAGATTTTTCAGAAGGTATCCGTGGAGCAATTCCTGGAAGAAACCCTGGAGGAAATATTGGAGGAATTCTGACAGACATTCCTAGAGGATTTTTCCTAGAAGAAATTTCAGGAGGAGTTTCTGGAGGTATTTCTGGAGATATTTCTGGGAAAATTCCTGGAGCATTTACTGGAGGAATTCCTGGGGGATTTATTTGAGAAATTTGTGGAGAAATATACGAGGCTTCCTGGAGAAATTTCTGGAGGAATGTCTGAACGAACTCCTCGAGAAATTTATGAAGGAATTCCTGAAGAAATTCGTTATTGAATCCCTGGAGGAATTTCTGAAGAAATTCCAGGAAAAATTCTGGAGGAATTCCTGGAAGAGTTCTGGGAGAAGTTTCTCTAGGATTTTCTGAAGGAATCCGTGAAGGAATTCCTGGAAGAAATACTTGGAGGCATCTTGGAGGAATTTCTAAAGGAATTTCTGGAAGAATTTCTGGGGGAGTTCTTGCAGGATTTCGTGCACGAATCTATCCAGGCATTCTGACTCAATGTATGGAGTCTTCTCTATCATCACTAATTGTTCAACATTAGAATTCTTTCACAACGACATTTTTTTTTTGTATAATTGATAATTTTCTCGATTTTTCCCATTGTTTGTGATACGTTTCTAAGAGTCGAGATTATTACTTCATATTGAGGTTTTGCTTTGCCTCATCACCATCCGAAGCCTTCCCCAGAATCCCTATATGAAGTAATTGGCGATATTAGCACCACACCATGTTGAAACCTCTTCTTGGAAATTCATTTGCATGTAACACCATGATTCTATTTTGCACCATGATTGTAGTGCCTCCCCCTCAGCAAGAACCCTGCGTACGCTAAAAACATATGCAAACATTTTTATTGACCTCGTACACTTCACTTCTTCAATCAGCATTATTTATGTTCACACAATCAACGATTACGCCATTAGTCAAGAACATGCGCATCATCATTTGATGCTGTATTTTAAAATTTCCAAAAAAAATCTTTCACTGAGTAAATTAAATCACACAAAGAGAAAGTTACGATCATGCTCCAGCAAAATTCCACTGCTTTACGTTTGCCGTAGAATTTCATTCAATTATCCCACCCGAGATGCCACCTTCCCGTGTGTTTTTTTTCGGTCTCCGCTTTGTGCGACAACCAACAAAACTGGTTTGACTTGCTCAGCCGTCCTGCTGCTGCTGGTTCGTTGTTTACTCACACATGCAAGCCCATGAAAACTGCTGTTGTTCACTTGAAAGAAAAATGGTTTTGATATAGAAAATTGCATTTTCCACTAATTATGTCTTCGACAAAAATCTTCCTCTTGAAATTGCCTATCTTTGGACGGGATTTAAAAACTGGAGTTTCATGTAAACTTTTCGAGATATTGCTGCGCAAAGTAGAAATTTGGCTGAAAAAAAGTCATCACAATTTTGTTCAAAAATGGTTTTCGAAAACTGAGAATCATTTTCAACAAGTTAAAAAAATCCAGGTGATACCTTGATCATTCCTCTAACTGTCCACGGAGACCGTTTTCAAAAATAATGCTTCATTATTTTTTAAAAAAATCATAGAGTAAAAAGTGAGGAAATGCTTCCAGTTTCACCTTAAGACTTGTTAGACTTGTTAGACTTGTTAGCCAGGACACAGTGTAAATGCCTGTGCCCCATCCCTGAAGCAAAATTGCCCAAGGAGTAACAAAACCTTCTTAGCTACGTCACTCCCAACGTTGGTGTTTAAACATACTAAAACCATCACACTCACATGAACACATCTGTATATACTCTTCAAATACACTCCCAAAATCTTGTCGTATTACTCGCTTATAGTGAATCCCAAATCAACCCATTCCAAATATCCAACTCCTTGACACCTATGGGGGTGCCGGTGAGTCGCTGGTCTTTGACAAAGTAGGTGTCATATCATCACATCCTTTTCTATCCTCGTAACGGAGAAGATGGGCGTGGCCGGCAATAAAAGTTTTTATGTCTTTTTTACTTCAACCTCTAATTGGATAGCTATTCCTTCCCAAATAGCATTCCATAAGCAATTAGAATAGGAGTATTAAAGTTTTAACATGACAACTTTCAGTATGCAATCTACGAATTACTCCGTTACCACTCAACGCAACGCAACGCAATCGTCACAAGATCGCTCAAGCTGTGAGATTTGCTCCAAGTTTTTGTCGAGAGTTTTCCAGAATTTCTGCCGGTTTTCTTTCCAGGATTTTTTCAAGATTATCTATCGGAATACCTTCCAGGATAAACTTATAATTCCTTGTAAAAAAATCTCGCAGGAATTTTAAAATGAATACTGGTGAAATCCTATGGGAAGAACTATTTAAAAAGCCCCTCAAGAAAATTCTGAATAATTTTCGAAAAAAACTAATATAGCAAGAAACAAGTTCTGAGAGCTATCCTCGGAAGGTAATATTAAACAATTTTCAAGAAGAACTTGGCAAATGCAATAACGAAAAAAACCTCTTTTTTCGGGAGGAACTTCAAGAGAAATCCCGTGAGAAACTTGAAACGCTTTTCCTTTGATTCTGATTATGTTGAAGGCGAATCGACAACTTATTTTTCCTTCAAAGATTACCTTAAATTTTATAGATTGAGACCAGACTTGCCCTCATGAGTTTCCCGTGGCGTACCCTGACAAATGTTTTTTTTTTTCGTTTTTATTAACATGCATTTTAACCTTTTGCTAATTCTACACTTACCTTCACAGATGTCATTTGCTCGGTCTAGAAACTCTTGTTCGAAGACTCACAATTGTACAGTCTGAATTTTAAAAATTCGAAGTTTTATCCCCTGAATGTATTGTTTTGAACTTCAAGAAGCTACGATGAAAATTTGAGCATAATGGATTGCATCTGAGGGGGTGGGGCGGCGGTTGAAGTTAAAAAGGAAAATGTATGTAACAATGAGAAGTTTTAGATTGTTGCCGGTTGGTTTCGCTGCAGGCGTTAAAATAATACTTTTTTGGTATTCTTGTAGTTAACAACTTTGTCAAATATTGCAAAGTGATCCAACCCTGTGATAAAAGTTATACCCTAGGCCCGCCTTTCTCGATCTATGAGTAGCGACCCACCAGCTCCATAAGAAATACACGCATCGGTAGAGAATTTTGAGAAAAGCTGCCATAGGAAAAGTGATGCGAAACATTATTGATGCTTCTTTGCGTTTACATGCGAATAACAACAATAATGAAATCTCTATGAGGAGCGGATCTGGTGTGATGGTTAAAGCTTAAAGGACGTGACTATCAACCGAGGACCTAGGATCTAATCCCACTCCCGAAAAACTCGCAAAATGTGAGTTCTTCCTTCAGAAGGGAAAGAAAAGCGTGGATCTCCCCGAGATGAACTAGCGTAGTGCTAAAAATCTCGTCAATACAGAAAAAAACTCTAGGGTAAAGGGTGAGTCGATAATTATTGTGCCATTTTCAAACTAACGTAACTTTTTTCCTACTTCACCAAAATCAACCAAATTTTGCACAGTTTCTCCTTATAGTCTATTGTTTAAATATAATGAATTGAGCAGTTATCAGTGAGATTTCGGTCGATATAGAATAAATTTAGTTAACAGTTCTAAAAATGATGTTGTACAATCACATGCTAAAATCTAAAATTATGGTATCGCGCCTTGGAACAAATAACGATTATACGTTATCGGATCATCTTAATGTTCGTCAATAGGTTTCAGGAATGGTTGTCAGTGAAATATAAGCTTGGAGCTGGGTGAAAACAAATATACTATATTAACAATATAGGTCACTTCGTGTTTTCACATACAACGACATGGAGACGCCGTTTACGAATGATTACAGCACCACCTGCTGTCAGAAAAAGTCAATAATTGTATTTTGATCAATTTTTGTTTACCGTGCAAGGTGACATTTCTGAAAAAAGATGTTAGGGGTGTCAAAGTTTTTTGTTCCAAAATAATCGATTTAAAATATACACCAACAAAATAATATTGCGCATTTAGTTCACCACTGGACTGCGCACTCGGTCTTTATAAATGCGAAAACGTTAAAAAAAGTGCGCGATTGCATCAAATCCAGCGCACTATTTCTTTGATTTATGCTAAATAAGTGCTCTGAACACACCGAGTTGATTTGTTGCAATCACGCACTTTAATTTACGTTTTCGCACTCATGAAAACTCGTGCGATAATCCAGTGGTGAGCTAAATGCGCTATATTACATTAGATGACATCTACGAATACATCTGTAGAAGAATTTGAATGCTCCCTCATTGTAACGTCGCCGAAATCGTTTCACTACGAAATTTAAAATTTTCACCTTCAAAATTAACTTATATTTTGCCCTGGTGGTTGCTATTTTTCTTTGACAATGGCTTTTAATACAATCTTTCTTAATGTCCACGCAAACATACATACATCGGATTGGATAGCTTACAAAAATCCGGAAGATCACCAACCAAATGCACGTCAAATTTCTTGTGGCAGAGTGCAAGACATTGAATCCAAGGGTGCACAAGCTAACGGACAGATGCACGAAATTTCAACGTTTGAGCGTTCCGTGCTTACAAAAAATGAGCTCCGGGACCGGACCTGAGAATAGAACCCGTCAAATTTAATTTCGATTAATTTCGTTGTTCTTCCGAAGTGAACTGTGAGTTTATTCGAATACTGGTTGTTTTATTCCGGACTAATCGGTTTCCTTTGTTGTTGGATGTGTGAACATTGTGCTGTCAAAGATTGAACATTTAACACGATCGTCGCGAAATCCTTGCAGAGCTCATTATTTTTAAATATACAGTCATGGGCTTCTGGGTGAACTTCAGTTAGTAAAAATATTCTAGCAAATTCGCCTGCTGCAGGAGTGATAATCCTCCATAAATTTAGTCAGGCATTCCTTCAGATGTTCCTTCTGAATTCCTTCTGATTTTCCAACGGAAGTTCCTTCTCAGTTTTTTTCTTTTCCTTTGCTAACCGGAAAAATCTGTTGTTGGGTTATCCGTTGCTAATCATCGTTATTCGCGTCTAACGACACCTGCGGCTCAGTTAGCAGCGGTTAGCGACGGTTAGGAACGGATATATGCGGATTTTCCGATTAAAAAAGGATATGTCATTCCCCTTGGTTTCCTTCTAGATTTTTCTGAGATTCACTCAGGAGCTCTTTTTGAAATTCCTCCAGGAGTGCCTTCAGAGATTGATTTAAAGTTTTTTTTCTTTAATTTCTCCAGATGTTCCTTCGTGGAGCCCCCAGGAGTTCCTACTGAAATTACTCCAGCAATTTCTTCTGATGTTCCTTCAAGAATTAATTCTAGGAATCCTTAAGAATTCTCTTCTAGTATTCGTCAAGAAGTTCCTTATAGGATTTCCTTATAGGAGTTTCTTAGCGTTTTTCTTGGATTCCTGGAGAAGCTCAGCTCCTTCAGCAATTCCCTCAGGAGTTTTTTTTTTACGAATACCTCCCGGAGTTCCTTCTGGAATTCCTCCAAAATTTTCCAAGAACGACCAGGAGTTGTTTCAAGGATTTATCCAAGAGTTCCTTCAAAAATACCTCCTTCTGGGAATTTCAACCGAGATTTCTACCAGTATTCCTCCAAAAGTTCCTCCTGGAATTCACTTCGTCCTTTAAGAATTTCCACCAAGTCTTCTGGGATTTTTCAAGGAATTTCTTTTGAAAATTCGGAGAAATTCCAAAGTGACTTTGTAAATCACCAACGCGATTTTATATGAAAAATTTAATTAATATTTTTCGAGGAATCTTTCCAGGATTCCTTCAGAAGTTCCCTCTTTGAAGTATCAGAAATCCTCCAGAAATTATTTTTGTGATTTCTTCCGAGATCTCTATAAATTTTGAATGTCTTCAGAAGTACTTTTTTCCGGAATTCCCAGAAGGAATAAGTGAATACTAGTTTTGTAGTAATGAGTTGGTTTTTGTATGGTGAGATGCTAAACTCTCCGGTTCTGCATTGAAACGGTGCAAACTCATGGGTATTATGATTTTTAGCCTAGTTTGATGCTGCTTGAGCAAAACTTTGGGGAAATATGTTGTTGAAGTTGCGTTAAATGAGAATACAACAACACAGTCACCCAAAGTTTTGCTCAAACAGCATCAAATCACACAAACAGTCATAAAATCCTTGCTTATTTGTTACCATTATTGCAGTTACCATTTTATTGCAGTAACGGAGAATTTACTTTTTCATTATACAAATCTAGTACTTCACTGATTGCGTTTTATTCATGGAGATATGTAATCCCAGATAAAAAAAATTTTGGAGGATGGAGGAGGAACGCTTTCATTGAGCAATCCCGAAAGGAGTTCCTAAAATAATTCAAGAATAATTTCTAGGAGGAATCCCCCAAGAGATTCAGGAGGAATCTTGGAGAAAAAAAATCCAGGGTGCAATTCTTAAAAGGATCCCACAAGCAAATTCTTGTGTAATTTCCGGAGAAAATACCGTTCATTACTCGCTAACGGAAAGTTCGATTTGGGTCGTCTGTGTTTTAGTCTGTTATGAACGTTTATCGGTTCAAATTTATTTCTCATCTGCAACTTCGCATGTCGCACGAGTCACAACTTCGATTTGGTGCTGCGACGATAATATACGCCAGAAATTGTTCAAGAAGAGAGAATAAAATTTGTTCTAATTTGAGTAGTTGAAAAAAAAATCGATTAATGTTTAATCGATTATTTCAGAAGAAATGGGCATCCCCACCATGCAATGATGTTCGACAGAATAAACGTCATTCGGATAGCACATGCATTTAGTGTGTAGTAGTACCTCTTCTGACGCTTGGTGGCGCCACATTCACAAAAAAGGTGTCGCCAAAAAATCCTAAGAGTGACCTATATTGTTAATATAGTATATTTGGTGAAAATCAGGCACGATGCGTATAAACAAACCAGAGAGCTTTGATTATTTGTTTCAAGTGGAGCCTGAACATATCCACATGGAGGGCGTTAATTGAAAATGTCGTGAACTTCACTAAAAATCATCCTAAATTTGAACCTATACCAAAAAGTTGAAATGAATACATATACTAAACTACTGTAAAAATTTGGTTTCATTTCGTTAACTGTAGACAATTTGCGAATCAGTTGAAGGTAGAGTGGCACAATAATTAACGACTCACCCTTTATAACATGAAGGTTCAGTTTGCGGTCTTTGGGATTTAAACATCTGTACAAGAGTTTATTCGCATTAATAATGCTGAACTATCTTGTAAGTGCACTGTCAGTGCTGATTTAAGGCTAACAGCAAATGGTTACAGTTAGATTTGCTCTTCTTTTTTTTCAATCCAGGTTTTTACGCTAGTCTTGCCATAAATTTTGAATCACCCCTTCTGACATTTCTTGCCGACACTATAATTTTTTTTAAATTGGATCATAGCAAACTTAGAAATGCTGAACAATTTCATTGTTGAAAATGAAGTGTCAACAATTTTCGCTCCTGTCCCGGATGCTTGAGTTTTTGTGAATTAGAATTATTGTTCCGTGATTTGTTAATAACTCTTCTATTTTTCCATTTTAGGATGATGTAAGAAATGGAAGTAGCCAGCCATTCGAGGCAGTTCATTCAAATTTATGCAGCATTTCAAATAACAATGCGATACTGTTAGAGACCGATATTCGAGGGTCGTTTTCAGTCATGGTTTATGCATTATCGTGAGGCTACAAAACGACCTAATTCCGGGCAGTAATTTAGAATTTTAGTTATAAACACCATGCTCTCGGCACTGATGGATGAATTATGTCCATTAAACAAGAGATTAAGTTGCCTCTTGGCTGCCTCGGGCTGCAAATCTTCAATAAAGACATCTAACCTATCCAAAACATTTACAAATTCTTGACGTCTCGTCCCCATTTCTTTTTTGAATCTTTCATGTTCCCCCTGAAAGAAAGTTGTGACTTTTTTAACAGTCATGTGCCTTCGACAAGCGCCTATTGGTCTCGATGAAATAATTGTTTGGGACTTTAGTTTCAGCCTTTTCTATAGAAAAGATCTGGCTTTCCGAACTAATCTGCAAACTTTGCGTTCAAATGATTTCTGCTACGGTCAATTTTTTCTGGTGGGAAGCTTTGATTGTTAGATGTATTCATTAAGGGATTTCAATTCAGAAAACGCTCGAGAAAACGTACGATGTATGGTAGACATCGTAATTAATCAAGTTATATCCTTGTATTTTGTTTGCGGTCATCCGATCAACTCATGAAGACGGACGGTAGTGCTAGTAAGTCATGTTGATTTTGATTGCTCAAACTGTCTCGTAAAAATTCGTTTGAACATTTTGTTTGGAGTCTACACGTTGTTCCTGAATCCTTCCCGAAAATTTCATGAATCTTATAACACGCTCCTTTCCATTAAAAAAAAGGATTTGACCAGAGCGACCAGATCCCTTTGAATACCCGCTTAAGCACAGTCCATTGCAGTACAACCAGATTCAGTAATTTTGTTTGACGAACTTCAACTTTTAATAGTTTAGAGTCATATCAAGGCCTCGTCCCAAATGCGTCCGGCAGATTTTCGGTTTTTGCAGGTCTAAAATATAATAAAAAGGTTGTTAATTAAATATACTTTATGGTTGAGAGCATGATAATTCACAACAAATCGAGTGAAAATTATTGACAGTTCAATCAACAATCTCAACTCAAAGTCTACTTTGACCAAACTTGATCAAACTATAAAAACCGTCGGCAAGAAACGTCAAAATCGAATCACCCCTTGTTGTTTTATGGTCAGCGTAAAAAGCTCGATAGGATGCATTTGATGGAAGGGGCTGTCCATAAACCACGTGGTAGTTTTTTCCTGAATTTTAGACCCACCCGCCTTCCCCCCGTCGGCTTGCGTGGTTTCAGGATCAAAGCTCCCCAAGTTCACTTTTATGATGACCGCAATAAACCTAGAAATGTCATAGTTTCTACTTTTCCACCAACAGGTGTCGTTACTAATCGAACGGATCGCAATCTGTTTGAATAGTTTTATTGTGGTAATAATGAACGCCAGAAGGGTTTAATATCGAAGAGTTTTGTTTACTCTGTAAAATTGGCTTTATGGATCTTTAAGCATACTACAAAAAATATATTTCATCAATGGTTTTCATAAAAGTAGTCATAAAACTGTGAGATTTAATTATTGCTGTAATAAAACCGTAATAAAAATCAAACAAAACCAAAGAAGAAACTAAACTTCACTGCAAGAAAGTAGCTGGATTTTTTGCAAGGATAACAACCTCAGAAAAAGGAGGCAGCTATTAGAAAATGTAAACGGGAGATCTGCAAAAGGAAAAACATTCACAAGTGTAGGTGAATTCGTTCTATCGTTAGCAGAATATGTAAAAATAAATGTTCTGTAAAAGCTTAGTCTGATTTGGTGATCAGCCACGTTAGCTGGAGATAATCAGTGGTATCATAATAGTTGGGTAGTGTTTATCATCAATAAAATCATCAGAATTTTTCCTTTCCTGAATTTACACATTCATATTATTTTTTTTTCTGCTAGAAGAGAAATATGTGACATGGAATTTCAGGCAAACTGAACCTTGTACCTAGCCTGACCTTGAAAACATGTACTTACATTAGCTTGAATTATTCAACTTTCAAATTTTCATGAGAAAAAAAAACGAAAAGGTATCCAAAAAATAAGAAAAAGTGTCTTTGTCTCATTACCCTTTATTTTGCAAAAATCTCGCTTTTTGTAATCTGCATTAGCGTGGTGCTTGAGGTGGTAGCCATCCACGTGACTGAAGGCTAAAGTGCACTAAATGTCTTTATTAAGATACAGGTGGATTGTTTATACGGACTCTAAATGGACAACACAGTTTTTCGTGCTGTGAACAGGAAAAATCAATACAGTCAGCTGAATAAAAATTGATTTTATGCTTTTGGAATAGACAGAAAAAAAAATCCAAATAAAAAAATACACGTGGTTTGGTCGGCGTCTTTCGGCAGAACCCCCCTCCCCCACCTAGTGACCACGTGGTTTATGGATGGCCCCTTATAAGATTACTAATATGTAGCACCATGATCCTATATTAATACGATCTTCACACTCACGCTCCAGCACGCTACAACCATACCTCAGACCCATACAACAAACCACGTTGCAAAGCAAATATTGTTCACCCGTCAGTTGTAGTGTCAAAGTGCGCAGCACACGCTGCGAGAGTGTGAAACCAACAACTGGCCATCCAACCTTAACCAAAGCAACGAAAACGATGTCCAACTGCTGTTGCTGCTGCTAGTGATGTCGGGTGCCAGGAAGCCAAGCAGCGGCAAACTTCATGACAACTTGACAATTACAGAACCTCAAACACCACGTGAGCCTTCGCCTATCTGCTATGCATGCAAGCGCGCTGCATTTCATACATATGTAGAACCTACACGTCCATAATGTAACAAACGCCTACCCGAGCAAAGGCGGATAACTAAGTGATATCACTTTGATAATAAACTATAATATCGGTATTATCATCTTGTTATTTTTGTTATCATCTTTTCCAATTGATGATAATCAGATGATAACAAATTTAGTTATCAATAATTTTGGTCTATCACGATAACATAAAAATACTAAATAATAACAAAATATGTTATCAGTTTCAAACGCACAAGCTTTCCCAGAACTGAGGGTCTGGAGGACCTCGAATCTAAAAATAGATTCCGCTTTCCATCTTCAATGCGACTGCAGTACGAAAGCGTAGCCTTCCACCAGTCTCCCTCTCACTGAGTCCCGTTGGTATAGCGGCTATCGGCTGCGACCGATAATCACTCGATCAGGGTTCGAGACCCACTGGGCGCAATAGTTGAAAACATGGGTTATAGTTCGGCTAAAATATAAACGACTCATAAGAAAGTGATCATTCGTCATGAATAATTCGAAAAGTCCCAGTGAAGAAACAGGGGTGTAAGCAGTAATAAATAACAAAAGTTCCATAAACAAATAGAAAAATGCATAAATAAATCAAAAGTTTCCATAAATAATTGATTTTTGAGCAATTAAAAACGTCAAAAATGCAATGAACAATTCAACTGTTGCAATAAAAAAAGCCAATTTTCCCACCAAAAAACTTCGAATTTTCAATAAATAAATTCGATTTTTCCATAATAAATTAAAAAAATCACAATAAAAAAATATCAGAAAAGCAATAAATAATTCAAAAAGTGCAATAACAAAAAAATAAATTATCAATAAATATCAAAAAACGAGCAATAAACGTAAATGCATTTTGAGCTAAAAATTATAGAGACCATGCGGCGAAGCCGCATAGAGGATTGAGGAACTGAGGCGGCAGAAGGCCGCCGAAGTTTCCGATATCCGATGCACCGCAACTGCATCGATTCGGTTCTAGGCAAACCACAGATTCGAGAATTTGCCCGGTATAATGCAAATATAGATGTTATCCCTTTTTTTAGGTCCGACGAGCGATAGCGAGTTCGGACAGCAAGCAATTGCTCGGTAAATTGCAATCATAGTTACGCAAGCTTTTCAGTTGTTTCTGTCATATAAGTGCGATTCAGTATTTCACTGTCTCATACTTTCCTGCATTTGTTTTTCATGGGTAATTTCGTAATTTTTTATTGCATTTTTTGAATTTTTTATTGCTTTTTCGATATTTTTTATTTATTTATTATGGAAAAATCGGATTTATTTATGGAAAATTCGAAGTTATTTGGTGGGAAAATTGGCTTTTTTTATTGCAACAGTTGATTTATTCATTGCATTTTTGACGTTTTTAATTGCTCAAAAATCAATTATTTATGGAAACTTTTGATTTATTTATGCATTTTTCTATTTGTTTATGGAACTTTTGTTATTTATTACTGCTTACACCCCTGTTTCTTCACTGGGACTTTATGAATTATTTATGGGAAATTTTGTATTTATTATGGAACGTTTAATTGTCTGCCGTTATAGTTCTAAGAAACTTTTTTCAACTGCTAATCATGTCGGTAAAGTAGATTTTTACTATTTTCGTCGATAAAATAGCTCGGAAAGATAACTCAATGATAACGAAACTTGTTATCAATCAGCTGTATTTTTTTCATGTTGATAACTAAATGTTATATTGAATAAAATATTGTATAACACATTTTTTTTTTATTCCTGTTCGGGTTTGTCACTGCGACCAGTTTTTAGATCTATTGTGACATTACTCGTATCCGTAGTGTAGTGCATGTCGCATTACTCAATTGCCATTGAGGGGCAATAAAGTATCGATTTTGATACAGTTTTTGTTTTGTTTTCTTAGAAAACAAAACAAGAGTACTGATATTGGCCATGCATCGGAAACCTAGCATCACCCTTGTTTTACTGCTAAATTCTCCCCAGTAGGAAGTTTAGGACCTGGGTTTGAACATTAGCAGCAATATCATTCCAATAATGGAACATGTGTTCAGTAATAAGGATTCTAGTATGTTCCTTGCGTTCTAGCACTTTCCAGTTTTCGTAGAGTTAGTACATACATGGATCCCTAACCCAATTTGATTTCCTTTGCATTGAGTTTAGCCTCAGATGGTGAGGTTTTTAACTATATGCAAAATAAAGTTGGTAAACTCAGTTTTATTCAAAAACTGGAAGTCACCAAAACACCAGTAGTAGGACTAAATGCTATAACTCCTTGAATTACAAGAACACATATTCCAAAATTGAAAAATAGGACGACACAAGATTTCGGTTTGGTAGATCTATCACCGCAACGCAACCCAAAAAGGCGATCTACCCACGCTACGGGCTCCGTTAAAGATCGAGCATCTTTTAAACCCCCTCAACCATTCATCCCTCAGCACGGGTCGCCTGAGACCTTGGATTGGGGTTACCTGTTTGGTGGACTTTTACCCCCGGAACAGGTGGTCCGTAGTGCTATTCTAAGCCGGCAACTACACGGGCCTATAACACAATTAGTTATCAACTTGAACTCAATGATAACTTAACTACTTATCATTTTGGTATTCGTGGAGTAAATTTGAGTTATCATTTTTGTTATGTTGGCTCTTAATTCAACCTTAATGATAACAAACTCAATTATCAAACGAATGATAACCAGGTAACAGAACTTGTTATCATTTTGTTATCCGCCTTTGCTCGGGTACCCAACAACCAACAGCTTTCGGTCGGTAAACGGACAACCAACAGACGGAGGGCGCTAGCAGCACTACTCAGAGGCTGCCAGAGTGCGTGAATAAATCATCACCATCGGCCATATTAAACACACAGAAAATGAAATGACATTGTTGCACTTGTTCCCATTTGTTTCGGAGGACGGTGTTGCACGGTAAAAAAAAACTGTTTTTTTTTTACCAAAAATAATGAAATCAGCATCCACGTGCCAAACGCGGCCAAACGTAGCCAGCCATTTATTTCCCAATCCCATTCCCGCTTGAGCTTGCGCAGACGCATTGTATATGTGGTCTGCCGTTGGCAAGTAATTGTAATCATTACTTTACTTCCCCTCCCCACATTGACCGGCAACAGGGTTTCAATCCCGGACAAGCCTTTCTAAATATGCTCTGTAAAATATTTTGAGCTATCGAAATTTCACAGAGAATCAATAGGCTTGGGGCTTGCGATTTGGGCCATCCTCAATGTACACGTTTCGAGAGCTCAAATTTTATTGGGTCAATAACGGCGCTGGCCACGTCCTTACGGTAAATCAGGGAAGGGAAGGAATGTTAGTTATACAACTGTTGCTACTACAGGATGTAGGTAAATACTACTGGACCCTCCACAATTGTCACGGGAAGTAGTTTTGTTAGTAGGGAGGGATTGTTAGCTGCATGAATCAGAAATTCGATCCATGCAACCGTAAGCAAACGAAAGGTTATTTTAGAAAACCTTGCAAAGATTGCTTCAGAAATATTGCCATGACTTGTTTTTTTTTCAGAAATCCTCTAGTGATTCCTTCAGAAATTCTTTGAGAGATTTCTCCAGAAATTTATCAAAGCATGCATTTTGTAAACAATTCATGGATATTTTCAGACATTACTCCTTCAGTTCCTATAAAAAATCTTTCAGAAATTCCCAAAGTAATTCCCTCAGAAAATTTTCCAAAGATTTATTAAAAAAAACTGCAATTTCTCTTTAGGTTCACCCGAAATTTCTTTCATGGATTTATTTGAAAGTTTTTCAGAACATTTACCAGAGATTTCTTCAGGAATGGCTCTTGAATTTCATTCAGAACTAACTCTCGAGAATTGTCCAAAAATTTCTCCAAGAATTCTTCTAAAAAACCTTCCTCCTTCAATTCTCTCAAAATTTTGCATTCTTTCAGGAAATCATCCTCGGATTTCTACAGAAACGTTTTCAGCGATTCCTTCAGAAAATTAAAAGTTCAGAATTCCGCCAGAAATGTATCCACAGATTACACTAAAAAATCTTCTACAGACTCTTTTAAGAATTCTTCTAATTTTTTTCTGCTGGCATTTCTTTTATGAGATACCTTTAAAAATTTGTCAAAGGATTCCATCTTGGATTCTATTAAGAAATCTTCCATGGATTGCTTTCAAATTTGCTCCATGGATTTTTTCAGAAGGTTCCACAAAATCCTGCACGAATTTCTCCAGGAGTTCGTACATAGATTTTTACAAGAATTCCCCCAAATTTTTCTCAGAATTTGGCCACAAATTGCTTCAGAAATACTTTCAGAAATGTTTTCAGCGATTCCTTCGTTCACTTTTTTTTCATTTATTTAGTTAACATCAAATTCAAGATAATACTGAATCAACAATTTGCCGCCATAATACTCGATTTGCAGCTGCAGATCTTCAACGTCGGTCACGCCCAACACCCGCCAGATCACGCTCCACCTGGTCCGCCCATCGTGCTCTCTGCGCTCCACGCCTTTTTGTACCAACCGGATGGTTAGCAAACACCAACTTTGCAGGGTTGTTGTCCGGCATTCTTGCAACATGCCCTGCCCACCGTATCCTTCCGACTTTGGTCACTTTCTGGATGCTGGGTTCGCCGTAAAGTGCAGCGAGCTCGTGGTTCATCCTTCTCCGCCACACACCGTTCTCCTGCACACCGCCGAAGATCGTCCTTAGCACCCGTCGCTCGAAAACTCCAAGTGCTTGCAGGTCCTCCTCGAGCGTGGTCCATGTCTCGTGTCCGTAGAGAACCACCGGTCCTATTAACGTCTTGTACATGGTACATTTGGTGCGGGGGTGAATCTTTTTTGACCGCAGTTTCTTCTGGAGCCCATAGTAGGCACGACTTCCACTGATGATGCGCCTTCGTATTTCACGGCTTACGTTATTGTCAGCCGTTAGCAAGGAACCGAGGTAGACGAATTCTTCTACCACCTCGAAAGTATCCCCGTCTATCGTAACATTGCTGCCAAGGCTTGTCCTGTCTCGCTCAGTCCCACCTACCAGCATGTACTTTGTCTTAGCCGCATTCACCACCAGTCCGACCTTTGCTGCTTCACGTTTCAGGCGGGTGTACTGTTCTGCCACCGTTCCAAATGTTCTAGCAATAATATCCATGTCATCCGCAAAACAGACAAATTGGCCGGATTTCGTGAAGACCGTACCCCGGCTGTTGAGCCCGGCTCGTCGCATAACACCTTCCAGGGCGATGTTGAATAGTAGGCAGGAAAGTCCATCACCTTGTCGTAGTCCCCGTCGAGATTCGAATGAACTGGATAGTTCACCCGAAATCCTTACGCTGTTCTGCACACCGTCCATCGTTGCGCTCTTATCAGTCTGGTAAGCTTCCGGGAAAGCTGTTCTCGTCTATGATTTTCCATAGTTCTGTGCGGTCGATACTGTCGTATGCCGCTTTGAAGTCGATGAACAGGTGGTGCGTTGGGACCTGGTATTCACGGCATTTCTGGAGGGTTTGCCGTACGGTGAAGATCTGGTCCGTTGTCAACCGGCCGTCGATGAAACCGACTTGGTAACTTCCCACGAACTCATTTACTTTAGGTGAAAGACGACGGAAGATGATCTAGGATACCACTTTGTAGGGGGCATTCAAATTAGTGATTGCCCGAAAGTTCTCACACATTAAGTTAGTAGTTAGTTAGCCTTTCTTGTGGATGGGACAGATTATCCCTTCCTTCCACTCCTCCGGTAGCTGTTCGGATTCCTAGATCTTGACTACTAACTGGTGCAGACAGGTGGCCAACTTTTCCGGACCCATCTTAATGAGTTCTGCTGCGATACCGTCCTTACCAGCCGCTTTGTTGTTTTTGAGCTGGTGGATGGCATCCTTAACTTCCCTCAGCGTGGGAGTTGGTTCGTTCCCGACGTCTGCTGCACCAACATAGTCATTTCCAACGCTGCCTTGGTCCTCCGTGCCTACATTCTCTTCGCCATTCAGGTACTCGTCGAAGTGCTGCTTCCACTTTTCGATCACCTTACGTTTGTCCGTCAGGAGGCTCCCGTCCTTATCCCTGCAGATTTCGGCTTGCGGCACGTAGCCTTTGCGGGATGTGTTGAGCTTCTGGTAGAACTTTTTGGAAGTTAGGTAGCGTAGAACGCTCGGATAGCGTCGAACCTTCAGTTAGTAAGTTCCAACAGAACTTACGTGTTTCTTGTGAACGGCACAGCAGTTCCATTTCCTCACACTCCGCTTCTTCCAGGCGGCGCTTTTTCTCCCGGAAAAGACGGGTCTGCTGCTTCCGCTTCTGTCTGTATCGCTCCACATTCTGTCGGGTTCCATGCTGCAGTATTACCGTCCCGATAGTGCTCTCGGCTGCGTTGTTGATGGCTGCTTTGACTGTACTTCAGCACAGGGATGTAAAATGATGAAGATTGCAGCTGAGCAGACACAAACAAAAACAAACTTACTCGTGAACAACAGGGGCCCGAGAATACTCGCACTTCTTTATTCGTGAGTTAACGAACCTGGCAAGTACTGGCATGTGATTCGCGAAGCTTCGTGAGTTTTTTGCATTTTGACGAAAAACGCATTTTAACGACTGACAGTGCTGCTTTTCAGAAACAATGAAGCATAAATCATTAGTTTATGTTGGATAATCACTGGATTTGCTACTGTGCTTGTAGGTAGCGCTCAGTAGTGTGATCGCGCGATAGCTCCCGCAATCCAACTTCCCAAGTAACACACTTGTCACAGAAGAGTCACGCTGGCGCAGGTTTTTGTTGCACAGAAGTCACTGTGATTTATTTCTGACAAATAAATACTTACTTGCTAGAGGTAAGTCACAGTGACTTCTGCGCAAGAAAAACCTGCGCCGTTGTGACTCTTCTGTGACAAGTGTGTTACTTGGGTTGTCGCCCTTTTTGTAAAAGTCCAGAGAAATTTCAACAATAAATCCTGCAAAAGTACAATGTAAAAATCTTTAAATGAGTTTTCAAATGAATCTCTGAAATAATCTCCGAAACTCGGTCAAAATTTGTTTCGTGGAATTGCATCTTATGAAGAAATATTTGAAGGAACTTCTTGAGAAAACTTGGAGAAATTACTAGAATTCTTGAGAAATTTCCAGAAGAATCCTGATATAGGAAATTCTCACAGAAATGTTTGGAGAAACACATAAAATAATACAGGCACGAACTTTCGTAACAATCCCTAAAGACATTTTCATAATCGCAGGAAGAATTTCTCAACGAACCATGCTTGAATCATTCTAGCAAATCCTGCAAAAACTTCTTTCTATAAAAAAAATCCGGAAAAATTTTACACACTTTAAAGTTTAAAACTTAAAACCTCTGCCATTATTTCGTTTGATAAAATTTACAGTTTTTCTTACCGTGCACATCCTCCCAAAGAGAAAACATGACTATGAATATCCCCTTGGTCATTGAAATCGAGTCATGTCGTGCAGCCGGAGGAATGGGACGCATCGACGAGATGAATGGTCATTTCATTATGGCCCTTGCCCCTCACGGCGGTTCCTCCCAACTGGCAGCTCGGAGTATGTAGTTCCATTCCGTCGGATTTGACATGAATTGCTTCGCCAAGGCAATACTATGCCCAGCGCAATGCAAGCCCCGAAGGCAGCCGGAACGTTGCGTTGCTGACGTTCCAGAACAAAAGGGCATCAGGTGCCGCTTTTTGCCTCCCGGCAGCTCGACTTGGTTGGCAGCTCAGTGATAACTTCCGGAGGGGCTTCCTTGCATTCCGACTGCGAGCGCCATTGTCCCTTTGCTTGGATATCAATTAATTCGTGCTGTGTGTAATAATAATTATTCCTGGTACGCTGCTGGCTGGACGGCCAAGTGGAGAATAACTCTCTTGGGGACTAATAAATATCATACGCCGTCGTCTGTTCTTCGAGTGTGCCTTTCCTTGGAGCGTTTGTTCAAGATATTCCTATTGGTAACTGTAACAATTCTCGGAGTAATAAATTCAACGAGGCAGTAATGAGAAGAATAAGTTAGAACCCCTAGTTGGCGTAAAATGTTACACTCAAAGACTGAAGAAAAGAAAACTATTAGTAAGCTCTCTGATAGCCCCTCCTGAGCCCCACGCTGTGCCCTAGTGGACAATGGAGCTGTAAATAAGGTTATGGTGGAATGATGAGCACGAAGATGTTGATGTGTGGCTGTTGGTTGTTCCTGTTTCCAGTCCGATTGGGGGTCCATTATGGGTTGCCGTTCACCGATGTCCAAATATCCGGGTTCATTTGAGCCATAGGCTCAGAAGAGGGTCAGTGTCAGCTGCTCTCAGGGAGGAAGAGCAATTGACGAATTTCGCGCCAACTCGACCAGTGGTTGGCAACACCCTCTCAGAATCGAATGAAACTTGGTGGGCATAAAGACTAGGTTTTTATAAGCAACTTTGCATACTTAAATTTTCGAAAATTTTCAAGAGTAACATTTGAAGAGGGCCTAACTTTTTTTCGAAGATTTTTTTAAAATCGATGTAACTCAAAAATGACAAGACCTATAGAAAAGTGTTGTATGGGGGACTTTTAGAGAATCGTCCAAGCTTTCATGAAAAAATATTTTAAAAATTCTAAATACATTTTTACACGCTAAAAAATATATTTTTAAAATTAAAAGTCAATTTACAGAAAATGCCCACTTTTTTATGTTTTGAAATTTTTTTTCCAAGAAAGGCAATATTGTTGCCTAACTTTCCTGCATACATCGCAAGATGGGCACTTTTAAGGAAAAAAAGTTTTTCTAACAAAAACTTTTTCATGTTATTTTTTTTAGCGTGTTGCGCATTAACTCGTACAGGATGTATCAAGAATCCTTATACCCATTTAATAACACTCAATGGGCATTACAACATTGTTTGATTGGGTGCCTTCTTTTTCTTGGCGTTACATCCCAACTGGAATAGAACCTGTTTCTCAGCTTGTTTTGATATCTGAATGCTTAAAACAGCATTCTGTTTGCTGAAATTGTATTATTGTGTGCCTAGAACCAGTGAACTAACATCATTATTAGAAGCGAATGATAAAGAATCGGTTTTATTTCAACAATGGCTAACCACTGATCGATGCAATTTGGAAACTATTACTAAGACTATAGACGAGTTTGTTCCGTATTTTGTAGAAAAAGTTGATAAGCTTATAACTCATGATTTCATTTATAAAGAACAATCCTCATTTTTGCGGGATAAAAAAGAATCTCTTAAACAGGGTGAAGTATTAACAATTTGTGACTTTTCAGAAAATTATTCATTTATCATTCAAAATTCAGCTCAAGGTTACCATTGGAATAATTCTCAAGCTACCATTCACCCCTTTGAAGTGTACTACAGAAAAGAAAATAAGTTGGAAAACTTGAGCTTTATAATAATATCTGAAGTACTTACACACGATACAACAGCAGTTCAGTTATTTATATCAAAACTGCTGGATTTCATTAAACAATCGATTGGTTTCTCAAAAATTACTTTCATGTCAGATGGAGCAGCAGCTCATTATAAGAACAAAAAAAAAATTTGCCAGTTTGTGCAGTTTTCGGTCCAATTATGGATTGGAAGCAGAATGGCACTTCTTCGCAACTTCACATGGCAAAGGTCCATGTGACGCTGTTGGAGGTACTCTCAAGCGAATGGCAAAACGAGCAAGTCTTGCTCGAGATTATGGAAACACAATCACAACTCCTCGAGAACTGTATGACTGGGCAGTTAAACAGTCAGATATACATATAACAAAATTGAATTTCTGCTTTATTTCAAATAAACAATATGCAAAAATGACGGATGAACTTGAAGAACTATACACATACAGTCACGTAAAAACAATACCTGGTACACAAAAATTTCATTCATTTGTGCCAATTTCTGAAAATCAAATTGAAGCGAAGAAGTTTTCGAATTCAAAAGATAATCCAAAAAAGTTTACTTTGTTTCAGATAGACTAAAGATCTAATATTCAAAAAACGTTACAATAGAATGTATAAAAGAAGGATGTATATATTGTAGAAAAGAAAATAATTGAATACACATATACATATGTACATATTTCATCAATACACAAGCGTTTTCATTGATATAAAACCCTAAAAGCAAATTTGTCTTGAGCCCTTTCCAATATCAAGCCCGTTTTCAATGTCAAGCACGTTAAGATATTAAAAAGTAGTTGAGCCCATTAAGTTTTAATGGATTGTCATTAGGATTCTGGATACATTACTGTACGAGTTAATGCACAACACGCAAAAAAAAAAAATAAAATGAAAAAGTTTTTTTTAGAAATTTTTTTTTTCTTAAAAGTGCCCATCTTGTGATGTATGGAGGAAAGTTAGGCAACTATATTGTCTTTCTTGGGAAAAAAAATTCAAAACATAAAAAAGTGGGCTTTTTCTGTAAATTGACTTTTAATTTTGAAAAGATATTTTTTAGCGTGTAAAACATTTTTTTATATTTTTTAAATATGTTTTCTTGAAAGCTTGGACAATTCCCTAAAAGTCCCCCATACATCACTTTTTTGTACAACTTATCATATTCGAGTTATATTTTTTGTGAAAAAAACGGCCAATGCGCAACACGCTAAAAAAAATAACATGAAAAAGTTTTTGTTAGAAAAACTTTTTTTCCTTAAAAGTGCCCATCTTGTGATGTATGGAGGAAAGTTAGGCAACAATATTGACTTTCTTGGAAAAAAAATTTCAAAACATAAAAAAGTGGGCATTTTCTGTAAATTGACTTTTAATTTTAAAAATATATTTTTTAGCGTGTAAAAATGTATTTAGAATTTTTAAAATATTTTTTCATGAAAGCTTGGTCAATTCTCTAAATGTCACCCATACATCACTTTTTTGTACATCTTATCATATTCGAGTTATTTTTTGTGAAAAAAAAACGGTTAAAGAACTTTGACTCTTTCTAAATGTTAGTCTAGGTTAATTTTGAAAAAACAAAATACGCAAAGTTGCTTGAAAAGGTAAAGTCTTGAAACCTACAAAATTTCATAACATTCTGAGGGGGTGCTGCCAACCCCGAAGACGAGTTGGCGCGAAATTCGTCAATTGACGAATGTGCCGGGGCTGGGTTCGAACCCATGAAAATCTGTTTATGAAGCAAACGTGTAGCCACTACGCCACGGGCCCCGGCAACTCAGGTTGTTGTCGTTTTTTTTTTCGTTGCAACTGTCAAAACAGGGATTTTTCTTTACTATCGTACAAATTGAAAAGAAGGTTCACAGAATTTGGTGAAATTTTTTTCATAGTGAGGTGCATATATGTATGAACAAAAACTAAATTGAAAAAAAAAATCAGGGTGGCCTTATTTTTCAGAAAACTCCAGTGGAAACCAAAAAACATTTTCCACAGACACCACCTACTTTGAAAAATGATAACTCAAGAACGAAGCATCGTAGATACATTTTTTTGTGAAGTCATAAGCAAATTTTCTCAGCAATTAACAAAAAAAAAATACAAAATAAAAATTGTTTTCCACAAAATTTTCCACTGTTGAGGAAAGTCGGTTGGAAAAGTCGGAAAAACAATTTTGGAAGTCCAGAAAAATTTCCAAAAAAATGTTTTTGAAAGGACATTTTTTAAGCTATATCTACTCCTCTCTGGAGCCACCAAATGTTTATGACAGCACAATCTTCCAATTGGCAGCGCGATTGGTGTGATGTTTCTTTTGCTGTGAGACTAGATCAACTACTTACTAATTCCAGCAGCTATCGCGATGATTAAAGGACGATGATCAGGATGACAGAATCCACATCGTTTCATGGTACCACTGTGAAGGGATACAAAGGTTCGAGAGGGAAAATAAATAGTTAAAATCGATACATCCAAATCGTGAGTGATAGTACTTAGGCCTTTCTAAACTCAAAACTCTACTCCAAAAGGGACTGCCTACCCGAAGAAAACTATCTTAGTGAGAAAAAGTTGCAAAAGAACAATAGATGCTTTACTCGGATTTACCGAAAGGCCATATTGACGACACCAACCCTCAACTACCTGAAGAGCGTTTTGCATCAGGTCGAATAAAGTGCTGATGCACATACCGACTTAAAGCCTGTATCCGCAATAATCAGGACATAGAAGTGCGACAGTAACTCTGTACTGAATCAATAAAAATTGGCCAAAAATTAACTGAGAACTCTTTGATATATGTTTATTATTTGTGCAAAATTTCATAAAAATCGATGCATTACTTTTAACTGTGGATGAGAAACAAACAGACGTGGTTTTAAGGATTTTGTACAGTCATCACCCATTTTCATTCGCATACTAGATGGTTCTTTTCCGCTACAATTCAAAGTTCTGTGAGGATAATTATGAAATTTCGTAAGCAGTTATGAAACTTATAGAGACACCTTCTTGCAAAATTTCATCAACTTTTATCATTTGGATTGAAAGTTACTGGTGTTGATAGGGGATAGTGTTAGTGAAAATGTTTCATGTTTTTCATGTGCGATGTTTGCCCATTCATAACTTTTGAATGTCTCTGCCAATTTTCATGAAATTTTCACAGAAGGTAGTTGATTATGCATATATTATGCTTGCAAAATTTGATGATTATTGGTGTAGTACTTTCAACAATACAATCGATACAATAAGGGGCACTCACTAAATGTTGTCTGAGGGGCTAAAATCACGGTCAGCCCCAATATATGTTTCGACTATAAAATTGTTGATAGTGCATCGATTTTTTTGAAATTTTGCCTATGCAAGTAAAGTAGATTGAGGGGTTTGTGTTCAAAATTTCAGCCATTTCCTTTATCAAATTCAAAAGTTACAGCGCTGACAAGCTAAACCAGGGGCTGTACAAAATTCAATTGCTCGCGTTCTACTGTTTCATTGCTACAACACAAGGTACTTCACCGATTCACATGAAATTTTGCAGGTGAAATGAACGAAAGATATTATCAGACACAATTTGAGCAATTTTAATGTTTCTATTGCAGAGTGACAGCCATATTTCTGTGTCCCGATTATTGCGGATACCGACTTACAATCTTAGGTAGTCGTCGGCAAAACCATAAACAGGAAGACCGCTATTATTGAGTTGCCTCAATAGCGTATCTGCTACGAGTTTCCACAAAAGTGGTGACAAGACTCCCCCTTGGGGGCATCCACAAACACTCAATTTCCTAATCCCTGTTAGACGCAATGTCGAGAAGAGATGTCGTTTTTTCAGCATTTGGTGAATCCAATTGGAAATCATTGGAGATATACCATGACTTCGTGTGGCTTCCAATATGGCATCAAAAGGCACGTTGTCAAAAGCACCCTCGATATCTAAGAAAACACCCAAACAAGATTGCTTTTGAGCGAATGCTTTCTCGATATCGTAAACAACCTTGTGTAAAAGAGTCACAGTGGACTTACCAGATTGGTAGGCATGTTGGTTCACATGAAGAAGCATGTTGGCCAGATGAACATCGCGGATGTGATGATCCACAATGCGTTCTAAGCAGAAGAAAAGAGGTCAAACTGATAGGTCTGAAACTCTCTGCTTCTTCATACGACGCACGACCCACTTTCGGAATGAACTTCACAGTAATATCCCGCCAAGATTTGGGAATATACCCTGTAGCAAAACTGCAAACAAGTATTTTTTCAAAACATGTTTGAAGTAAAAAAATCCCTTCTGAAGCAAAATAGGATAAATTCCATCTGTCCCAGGAGATTTGAAGGGAGCAAAGCTTTTAAGTGCCCACTCAATCGATTCTTTAGTAACAATACTCAGAGCCGAGGCCAGGGAATCATAACTACAAGAAAAGACATCAGGTTCATCCGAAAGATGTAATATCCACACATCCAGGGAAGTGTGTGCTGAATAAGCACTCCAGAACATCCTCATCAGAGGAAGTCAGATCGCCATTTGGCAAACGAAGTTCGTTCACCCGGAAATCCTTAGATTTCGCAAGGATTTTATTTAACCGACTGACTTCACTCAAACTGGAAACATTTGTACAAAGGTTTTTTCCAGCCGGATCGTTCAGCAGACCGGAAAACTTTCCTGTAGACCTTGCGAGCCGACCTGAAAGCCTCCGAACCAGCCAAACGTTGTCTGTTCCAACTCTTTCTACATTGTTTCCTGAGTTTCGCCAGATCAGAGTTCCACCAAGGGGTTTCTCTTGTGATCTTCACAGACCGTAATGGCATGCTTCTTCAAAAGCTTCCATGATTAAGGTCGTTGTAGTATCAACGGCATCATCTAAATCACTTATGTGTCAGTGGATGGTGAGTATCCATGAAATTTGACTGCAACCAAATCGGTAAAGCGATCCCAGTTGGTTGACCGTGGGTTCCTGAAACGCAAAGTTTGCGAAGTTACATTCACATGTTCAAACAAGATGTAGCGATGGTCAGATAAAGATTCTTCATCTGACACATGCCAATTGGTCAACTCGTGACTACTTCTACTAGAGCTAAGCGTTATGTCTTGTCTAACACTTCCTCTCTAGCAGATACCATGAAGGTTGGGCGATTGTCTATGTTAAGTAATCCAAGATCTGTAGTACTTAAGTATTCCATCAAACTGGAGCCTCTCAAATTGATGTTCAAACTGCCCCAGATGATATGGTGAGCATTAGCATCACTACCAACAATTAGCGAAAGGCCTTTTGAAGTGTAGTATGCAATGACTTGCTTGAAAGCATCCGTAGGGAATGGATCGTCATGCGGTAAATAAACCGAACAATAAACGTATTTCCTGTTGAGGTTTCCAACAGATACATCGAATGTGACAGCACATACATCTCTTGTAGTTAGTTTAGAGATGAGTGTAGCAACGATTGCGTTGTTGACAAGCACACATGCTCGAGGTATGACACGTGAGTTTGCCATTTCTTTTTCACTGAAAGTAGCAAACACCGGATTCACAAGGTTTCCTAGATAGAAATTCTTCTTACGAAAGTATGCTTCTTGGACTAACGCCACTTGGGCTGTACTATTTTGCATAAGTCTGCAAAGATTAATCGTTGCTGTTCTTTTGTGCTGAAGATTGATCTGAGCTATCCGTAGCCACTACCCAAACTAGGCAAGATAAAACTCTTAACAATCTCAGCACAAAAAGAAAAGCAACAACAAAGCCAGATCGGTATCAATTTGAGTGCGCCAAAAGCGAGGATGCACAGAATACACTGTGTAAATCGCATAATGCGTAACCATATAGGTGAAAATTTAAACTAATTATTAAAATCTTCATAATCCCGCCCTTATTCAACCTCAAGTATGAGATTGGAGAAGATCAGCTGGTTGTCTCGGAGAAACACAAGGTCCACCGCGCTCCGGTTAGCACAGTAAGGGCCAATACTCTGGAGGGTGCTCAAAGGCTCCGTTTTTATAGTAGACGCGTGCCTCTATCTCCAACAAACAATGTTGCCGCACAACAGATAAACAGCACTGAAGTTTAATTGAACTTTATTTTTGGAAAACCTATTATTATTCGTTGTAAGTTGAGTCATTTAGGAAGAAATTCTATTAGAAATGTCAAAAAGAACTTCTTGAGGCATTTTAGAAGAAACTTCTGAAGAAATCGCAGAAGTAATTTTATAAGAATCTCAGATGAAAATCACAAAAAAATCAAGTGAAATAGAAATACCAGAATAGTTTGCTGGAACAATACGAAAAAGATGTAATAAAATAGCTTGAATATCCCTCAATACTTTTGTTTCGCAAATCCTTGAAAATTATATGACTAGTGTAGTAAAACTCTGAAATCTAAAACACGTTGCATTAATCAATAATTCCTTAATATTCAGTTGTATGATGATCTTAATTTCTTGCTTTTCCAAATAACCACCAAGAAGTCCTATCGGTTAGACGGCATGCCTTTCGAAACGAACCATCTTCCCGATGCTGCTGCTAATGAACTCCGAAATAGAAACGTACATTAGGAATCATACGTTTTGCTGGTCTTCATACCGCAGTTCGTGGATGCCGAGGTAGCTGTTGTTACTGGTACATACCCACTTCATCGACATCCGATATGGGCATCATTTGTGAGCGCCTTCAGTAGTGTTGCTGTGGTAGTAGCACGGTTGGCCATCATTATGCGGTGGCCAGTCAGAATGCAGAATGCATGCTAAGTATTGAAGGCCTTCGATGTCTACTGAGCTTCAGAGGCGATTTTAGGAGTTGCAACAAACCATACTCAAGAGATATTGGCGAAGCAGAAAGCGCGTCGGTATTTAACGAGAATATGCTGAGGGATGAGTTCAATTCCTGGTCGGTCCAGGAACATTTAAAAATGAAAAATCCCTCAACATCCATAGGGCATAGAGTATCTTCACACAGCGTATCATCATATAACTGTAAATATTATATATACACATAAAACAACATTGTTCTGAATCAGACAAACATCGTCATGTAGACCGCATATACTTCATATATTCAAACATCAAAATTCCAACAAGTTCACTGTTCCGAATAGCCAAGGTTCGACACACGTCCCCTCACTCACGTCAAACCCCAGCATCCACCTATGTCGTCAAATTGACCCGTTCGCCATCGTCGTCGTCGTCGTCGTCGTCGTGGCTGTCGACGCAAATAAGTGAACAACATGTCATAATTTACACAAGAGATACCATCAAATTTACACTCCTTATGTTGAACGTTTGGATCGCTCGTATCGTCACCATGCATCGCCGCCACCGCCGTCGTACATTACTGACTGGCCGGCCCGGCCCTATCGTGGTCATGAGGAATCCGGTTGCAACATGGAGTTCCAGTCCCTCATCACCATGTCGGACAACGCAACAGCGCGTCGTACGCTGCGTTCCTGCACAATGGTCCAGGAATACGATTGATGATGGAGAACGCTCGTTATGAAAGAACTTTCTTCTTTTGTCAAGTAAAAGATTCGAACTAGAAGAGAGCCTTCTGCTCAACTTAGTGACTGTTTTTTTTTTAATTATAGTACAAATTGTTACGAAGGTTCTCAGAATTTAATGAAATTTTTTTCACAGGTAGGGTTCATTATATATGAACAAAAACTAAATTGAAAAAAAAACAGGGTCGCCAAATTTTCCGGAAAACTCCAGTGTAAAACAAACATTTTCCACAGACACCACCTTCTTTGAAAAATCGTAGCTCAAGAACGAAGCATCGTAGACACATCTGTCATCGGTTCCTTTTTGGAAATTCTGCAGGATTGCTTCAGAAATTCCTCCATGAATTGCATCAAAAACCCTGCAAAATTCATCGGAAAATTCTTCCAAAATATTTTCGAGGGACTCGTTAATAAAACCATTAACATATTTCTTCGTAAAATCTTTGATTTCTTCAGAAAATCCTCCAGTGATTCCTTTAGAAAGTCTTACATGAAATCTTCAATAAATTCTACCAGGAATTTCTTCTGAGTTTTATCTAAAAAAATCCTGAGAACTGTAATGCCGAATGCCGTTTGGCCGACTACCGTTTTACCAAAATGCGGATGATAAACATAAGGACAAACGATTTGAAATACCGATTCTACAGTTCATCAGCATTTCAGACGCCAGTGCATTTTAAGAGTCGTCCATAAATGACGTAGCTTTTGGGGGGGAAGGATGGGTGTTTGTGATTTTGTGATGATAGGGGGTAGGGGTTCACATTAATTAAAATAACATATAATGGACATAAATGCCGGCTTCCTTTCAACTGTATCTGAGAAAATGGTTTTGAAGTCCTGCGTAAAGAATAATGAATAATAAAAGAATAATCTGTATTGAAGGAATCCCGAAAATAACTTTTGGGGAATCCCGGAAGATATCCAGATAAAACTCCTGGTGAAACCTTAGAAAGAAAATCCTGAAGGAATTCCAAAAGGAGTGAATGAAGGGATGCCGGAAAAAGTTCCTGGAGGAGTCCTGAGAAAAAAATTCTGGATAAATTCTAGAAGGAAGTTCTCGAGGAATCCCAAAAGAATCCAGGAAGAAATTCCTGAAGGAATCCGAAAAAGAACTCCTGGAGGAATCCCAAAAGCAACTACTGGAGGGGTTTTGATGGAATGCAGGAGGGGTTTCCTACAGAGATCTCGGAATAAATGTCTGAGTGAATTCCTGAAGCAAACCACGAAGGAACTCCTGGAGGAATCCCGAATGGGACTCCCGGAGAAATCCCAGAAGGTACTTTTTGTGGAATCGAATAAGGAACTCCGGAAATAGTTCTTGGAGGAATCTCTGAAGGAACCCCTGAAGGAATATCAAAAAGAGGAATTCTCAAAAGAAACTCCTTGAGGGATTCCAGAATGAACTGCTGAATGAATTTTAAAAGAATCTCTTTCAGGGTCCTTCAAATGTCGTGGTGAAATTTATTAAAATGAAACCAACTTGATATTCTTAACAGATTTATTAGTGAGCAAACTAATATCTTCGAAGGAGCTCCTATGTTAATATGATATTGAACTGTATTGGGAGCATCTACTTACTGTTCTTCGGTACTAAGCAGAACGATGGGTGGTTTTATTGAGTCATTAGCTTTGGTGATATTGTCCTCTGGTTGTACCTATGGTCTTGATGTTGACGATCTGAACCTGGCAGTCGGAAATGTTTTTTTTTCTGTATTAACGAGATTTTTAGCCCTTTTTCATCTCGGCACCCACGCTTGACTTCCCTTCCGAAGGAAGAACTCACATGTTGCGAGTTTGTCGGGAGTGGGATTCGATCCCAGTTCCTCGGCGTGATAGTCACGTGCTTTAACCATAACACCAGGTCCACTCCACAATCGGCAATGTTTTTTTTAGCCATTGTTGTTTTTTTTTTTTCATAATATTCGTTAAACATAAAAGTTAAAATTGAAATCAGAACTAAGTTTCGAGTTTTTTCGTTACTTGTTTTTTTTTCATGACAATTTTGTTGTAGGGGAGGGTTATTTAATAAGCTACGTCATTTATAGGGGGGTATCCAGATTTGTGACGAAATGATACGAGGGGGGAGGGGGTATTAAAAATCTCTTTGAAAAAGCTACGTCATTTATGGACGCCCCCTTATTATTATGTTCTTGCTCACTTGTAATGAGCTTCAAATAAGAAGATCAGGTGCGCTGGTTTTGTTTACGAAGATATTTGTGCGCTCTAAATCGTTAGTAAGTGCCAAAGTCGGCCATTGTGGCAGCCATTTTGGGATTCGATTCTAACAAGTCTGTCAAAATTCATTGTTTTTTATACACGTAAAACTCAAACGAACAGCCAAAGAAGGGAAACACCTCTGACAAAAATATTCGATTCAACGCCAACTAATACCCTAATGGTAAAACTGGAAAGAATAGCGTATGAATAAAAGAAAGGAATAGGGTATGTGTACCATTCCTTGGCCTAATATGCCAGCCGCCGTGACAAATTTGACCATATCTCGTAAATTCATAGCACTAGAAATGATGTGTTGACCCTATCATGCACTCTAGGCAGTGCATTTTTCTCCAATTGGAAGTTAACTAACGTAAACATTCAAGAACTTACTTAATTACGTTAAAAAAATTCGATGCGATGGTATGCAACGTTGGTCTACGGTACGAAAATTGGCCTATTAGTGGATACTTTTCCGATCTTTTTGATTGACGTTAAGATAAGCCGAACGAGGGGACTAAGCCAACGAAGCATCCCGATACTCTATTTCAGATAATCATGATGGCAGCTAGAACGCTATCGAGAGCTTGTCCGCGCGTTTGAATTCTTTTGATCATGATTCGGCCAAATGGCGTTCGGCTAAACGACCCTTTCGGCCAGATGGCATTCGGCCAAGTGGCTGGACACACTGTAAAACCCTTAAATGGATTAATTCCAAAATCGGAATGCGTCCATTGTTTTTAAATCTATTATAGGCATTCAGAAGATTCTCCAGGAATTCCATAATATTTTTTTTCAGTTTTCCAGAAGTTGAGTTTTTTAGGCTCGAAATTAAGAAGTTCTTTCCAAAATATCTACAAAAGTTCTATAAGCCAGCGATTTTTGTTTTCAGAAAATAAAAATACGGTGTTTCCTTCAGGAATTTGTGCAGGTCACGAACTCCTTAAAAGATTTCCTTTGAATTTTTTCTAGGGGTTTCATTGAAAATATCTACAGGAAAGTCTTCAGAAATTATTTCGAAGATTCGTCTTAAGAATCCAGCATGAATTCCTCCAGGGATTCTTACATTAGCACTTTCACTGATTCTAGCAGGTATTTCTCCAAAGATTCCTGCAGAAATTCATACAGAGATTCTTTCGGGAGTTCCAGTAGTATTCATCTGTAATTTTTTAAAGAAGTTTCTCCATCATTTCCTCCAAGAATTTTTTTTTCCACGGATTTGGAAGTTTCTACAGGAATATTTTCTAGAATTTTCTACTTCAATTTCATCGGAACTTTCTCAAAAGATTTTTTGGATTCCTCCGGGTTTTATTTTTAAGAAAATCGTCCAGGTACTCCATACAAGGATATCTTGAAAAACTTTTCTGAAATAACTCAATGTATTCTCTTGGAATTTCACCAAGCAATTCCTAAGAAGTTTCCCCTCGTTTTCCTCCATGGTTTTTTCAAGATTTTTTTTCCTGAAACTCCTTTAGGAACTTCCCTGGTATTTAATCAAAAATACGTTCAGGGATTACTCCAAGGATTAATCCAGAGATTATTTCAGCAGTTCTTCCAAAAGTTTTCCAAAAAAATAGCGCAGGGATTTTTAAATTTCTAAAGAAATCCCTTAAGGATTTTTCGATGGAATACCTGAAAGTACTCCGATAGATACCTGTGAAGATTCCTAGGAAAAAAAAAATCTGAACTAAAATCCCTGAAGCAATTGCTGAAGCAATGCTGTAATCCTTAGAGGATTTACTGGAACAACTGATGGGGGAACATATAAAAGAACTTCCCGAGATATCTATAGAGGAATTTCTAAAAGAATTTCATGAGAACCTTCCGGAGGAATGCTGGAAATAATAAAAAAAAAAGTCCTGAAGGATTTTTTGAAGAAACTTCTGGGGACTTCTGGAGTAGTTTTCAAAGAAAACTCTGGGCATACTTCTAACGGACACTTTTGAGGAGTATCTAAAGAAATCCTTGGTTATATTTCTTAATCAATCCCAGAGCAATCCTCAGGAGAAATGCATTGAAAAATTGCTTGTAAGTATGAGAGGAGGCCCTGCTGAAATTATATCACTTCATTATCCACTTTGATCTCTACTCCCTTACACTTGGAGTAAGAATGACCGATAAAGCCATGAAACGAATAAGTTAAACATAAAAACAGTCGATAAATCAGAACATTAAAAAATACCGGAGCAAACTTAAATAGAATCCCTTAAAGAATCCTTTCGACTGAATGTACGAATTTCTGAAGCAATCTTTGAAGAAATTTCTTCATACTACCTGAAAGAATTATTGAGGGAATACCTCGAAAAATTCCTGAAGAGACCCGTGGACTAGTTCCAAGAATTTTTTTAGAAATGTCTTGAGAAGTTCCTGAAGAAAGCCAAGGGAAATTTCTGGAGGACTTTGTGATAGAAAATCGAAAAATTTATATAGACTGTAGGCCTGCCCACATTTTCAAAAAATTGATTCTTTGATTCTCAATTCCACCCCAGTCAACCAAGTCATTCTCACGAGGGCGAACCATAGGGTGCTGAATTTTGAAAACCAGCTTTGTTCTAGTTTCCTTTGGGTTAAAATTGAAAAACTATAAAGGCCACCAAAAGCATGAGCTTATGAGCTCGAAGTTTTCGAGCGACGCGTGCTAAGGACGATCTTTGGCGGCGTGCAGGAGAACGGTGTGTGGCAGAGAAGGATGAACCATGAGTTCGCTGCACTTTACGGCGAACCCAGCATCCAGAAGGTGGCCAAAGCCGGAAGGATACGGTGGGCAGGGCATGTTGCAAGAATGCCGGACAACGAACGCATATTTTCCCCTGAACCTCAATCCTGAACCACTGTGCCCTGGTACGCCGGCGACGACGATTGGCAAAATGAGTGTACAAATGAGGAAACGCGCCAGGGTAAGAGGTAGGAGCAGTTATACTTCCTTCGAACAGTAACAACACGAACCAGGTAGTTGATATCCACCCCGCCCGGAATGGAATGATATGTGTGGGGTGGTAGGTATAATCGTAATTTTAGCATTCGCTTGCAACACTGCTGCCGACCATCATTGTCACGGTTCCGAAACGGAAAACGATGGGCCACTAAGTTTCCATGCATGTAGCGTCGTAGCCTTCCGCAGAACCATACGACGCGATGGATGCCGACATGGAGTTTCCCGAGAACATGCATGTGGGCTGTGCACTGCAAGCAAACCGGAGACCAAATGGCAGGCAGGCAGGCAGGCAGCACTCGTCGTAAATGAAGTCGTTGTAATATGAATAATAATTGGATGAAGGAATCGAACATGGCTCTTTCGGAGCTGCATGGAGGATTTATGAGCAAACGGGCCGAGGGATGCAGATGTTTGCTTGATTCTTATGATTCTAAAGGGTAGCCAGACAGGGTTGGTTGGGATTACTTCATTGAAAAATGTTTCCGAACGAGCGGGTTGCAGGTTCTGCTAGGAATAGGATGGCACGTGTTTATTACTGATAGAATATTCGTTAAGGAATAATTGCTCAACAGTAGTAGACCGTCTAATTGATATAATTTCACTGACTCGAATATCACTGTACAGTCGAGACTCTGATAGAATCACTGATTGGGGAGCGTAAGAGGAATCACAGCGAATCGAAAATGAATCCGTAGCAAAAGGAAACTTATTCTTTTGCAAGGATCGGTATATTCGGCTCACTCCATTCATATTCACTCCTCTTTGCTGAAGCGAATCGAGAAAGATGCAGCAAACGAATAGTCATGATCAAACATGCAACCCCATCACCAGTGGGAAGCGATGAGCCAGCTGCTTGACATGAATATTCGTTGCCATTCGTCGCAGTTTGGATCACAAGCGAATGAATGAATGGCGAATGGTGAAGAATGCTGGTGAGCGATCGAAGCGGCTATTATCATAACTAGAAGAGAATTTTTGCATGTAATGCATACATTTTTAGTGTATTGTTGTTGAAATGCTAGA
>NW_026917058.1:0-25077 GCF_035046485.1 Aedes albopictus
TTCATTTTTTTTTAAGATTTCGAATTTTTGCCAAGTCAAAGCATTTTTTTCCTTTCTCTTTTTCCACCTCATTTTTTTTTGCTTTTTCTCACGCTTCATTTTTTTTCCAAGCCATCTTTTTTTTTTTTTGCTTTTTCTCTCCCTTAATTTTTTTTCCAAGCCATCTTTTTTTTCCTTTCTCTCTCGCTTCATTTTTTTTCCCAAGCCATCTTTTTCTTTGCTTTTTCTATCGCTTCATTTTTTTCCAAGCCATCTTTTTTTTTGCTTTTTCTTTCTCGCTTTATTTTTTTTCTCCAAGCCATCTTTTTTTTTTGCTTTTCCTCTCGCTTTATTTTTTTTTTCTCCAAGCTATCTTTTTTTTTTTGCTTTTCCTCTCGCTTAAATATTACAGGGTCTTTTTCAGGATGCTATGTGAACCCATTGTGGTACGCTTTTGCGTGCATGACGATCCTATTCCCTTACCTGTCCTTTTCACTGTCCCATCCTTTTTTCCTTCCCTTCTCCCTCAGGTAAATGATGAACTGGCTCGTGTTCATGGCAATGACACAAATTTCCCAAATGGAGGAGAACGTGCCTATGGAGCCGGCCTACTAATACCTAATACCCCCTCCATACACCAGTCCTTAATTCTTCATTCATTTGCTGTTACATTTGGAAGCAAGTGTTTCCCCTGTTCTTCAAAATGAATCTTGGAGGAGCGTTTTGCAACGTTAAAACTATTGAAAATGAGTTTAGATTTAGTAGAATATTCAAATGTATTTTTGAAAAGGGGCGTGTAAAAATCGGAACAATACTGTAACACTAGGCTGATTCAGTGCTCAAATGTCTGTAATGAATCTCATTTATGCGAGTGGTAAGCAACACCTAAATTTATCCGTATCCAACTCATTCGCAAGTCGGCTCATCCCGAAAGGCAGCAACGCCCACTATGATTAATGTGCACACGCACTTCCCCCCGGCTTCTGCATATAGAATTGCTGTCATCCACGCGTCCTGATAGGTCCTGATGTTGTGCAGCGTCGTTTACTGTTCGCAGTAGGCTTCACTTCGTTGCAACCTGTCAACCTGCTGGAGGATATGTCATTCGACGTGTATGCATATGTAGCAAATGAAATGCAACTGTATCTCTCCCGCCCTGTATGATAACGCATCAGGGTATTGTTTTCCTTCCAGTAGGCAGTTGTTCCTTGTGGCTTTCTACCGTCCTCTTGTCGTCGTCGTCCTTTTGGAGTGAGATGTATGACAGGAGGATTTTAATCTTGCCAGAACCAGCTGCTACATGATGCCGGCCGGGCGAATGATGCTCGAAGAACGATATATGAAGCGACACTCCTCGCATTGCAACGCCTCCTGCTGAGAGCTACAATTACTCGATGACAGCTCAGGTTATCAACTGCTGTGCAAAGTTGATATTTATGGCATGTTGATTATTGCGGTGTGTGTGTCCTCACCAGATACAATACGAACGAACGCATACGTATTTGGACACAGATAATTGCAATCCCCTTTGAAAGTAGATTATAGAAGGATAGCTTGAAATTAATCATCTCTCGCCAGTCATTTAGCGTGAATTTATACCGACTGCAGAGAGCGTATGCTTCACGAACCGTAGAGAGAAGTCACGTTGTTCAGTCAAACCCGATTGAATTGTAGAACAAAAACAATAAAGGGACAATTGTTTTAGTGAGTATCGAACACACAACTAGTCAGACGCTTCAACCAACTATGCCACATAACCAATTACGATTCAGTAGATTCATGAGCCGAATCCCTGCGGTCAAATGTCGTGTTGTAATAGATAAACAGAGGATTTTTTTTATCTGTATTAACGAGATTTTTAGCCGTAGGCTAGTTCATCTCGGGACCCACGCTTTACTTCCCTTCCGAAGGAAGAACTCACATTTTGCGAGTTTGTCGGGAGTGGGATTCGATCCCAGGTCCTCGGCGTGATAGTCAAGTGTACTAGCCATTACACCAGGTCCGCTCCACAAAACAAAAAACAGAAGATTGGCTGACACCTGATATTCACGGAGGATCTGCCGTACGGTGGAGATTTGGTCCCTCGTCAACCACCCATCGATGAAGCCGGATTGATAACTTCTTTTGGACTAATTTGCTTTCAGTGGCAAAAAAAAAATCGCCTTTTTGTGAGTGTAGTCGATTGCCCCAGGCAGATAACTAACTTTATATTGGATGCTTGACGTTTTTCAAGTGGAAAGTGGTTTATCTAGCTTGGTGCTCATCGAAGTGCTGCTTCCACCTTTCAATCGCCTTATTTCCGTTTGTCAAGTGGCGCTCGTTCGTATTTCTGCATATTTCAGCTATAGTTTGGTTTCCGGTATAATTCACTAAGCAGGCAAGTTTAAACTCCCCTTTAAAGACCAACAAAAAAAAAGAAAAATTGCGATGTCACCACCTTTTACGGTATTCCGGAAAATTTGTTGGCCACCGCATAAAACACATCCGAGAAGCACAAGTGGAAAGCCAAAAATTGCAATATTATGCAGCACCATAAGCCAGAACCAGCAGAAGCAGTTCCAATTTTCTCTCATCTGCCGAAAAATTTAAATTTTTAATTAACCCACTCTATATTTCTCGGCAGTCTGTGTGTGGCGCGTGTGTGTAAATATGTGTGCATTGTTGGGAGCAAAACAGCTCAACCCAACCAACGGACCAGGAAGAACTTATGTATAATAATAATAATAGTTATGGAGTACGGAAGAGATGGCATTTGGTGCCGAGGATCAACAATGGCGGCAAGAGCAAACTAGTGGTTCTTTTGAACTCTCCGCCTAAATTCAACCAAGTAGGCATGTGGTTTATGTGTCGCCAAGGGCCTTTTTGAAGACACAGCAGCCAACACTTGGGAGTGCAAAGGCATGGCACACTTATGAGTTATTGTTGCCAACATCCTCCGGCTGGCTGGTGGCTTAGGTAGAGCAGGATCAAGAAGAGAACCCAATTAATTTGCGCCTTTTGGCCGGCTGCAAGGGACTGGCTTCAATTGTGCGGATATACATTTTGGGGATTTTTTATTTGGAAAGATGAGCACTTTATTAGGATACACCTGATGTGGATGAACTTGAAACTTAAGTCTTCTATTTATTGTATTTTTTTAGATTATGTGTTATTTGAAGCATCGAGAGCAGCCAAAAGAGAACCTCAGAGATGCATTGTGGCAGGAAATTGAGCTTACTTTGGACTTCGCAGAGCTCTACGATCGAACAAAGCTCGCCGTCACACGAACAAACGCTGATTATACTGGTAGTTCTCTATGGGCACGAAACATGGACCCTACGTGCAGAGGATCAACGCGCCATTGGAGTTTTCGAACGGAAGGTGTTGCGTACCCTCTACGGCGGGATGCAGATGGAAGACGGGACTTGGAGAAGGCGAATGAATCACGAACTGCATCAGCTGCTGAGAGAACCAATCATCGTCCATACCGCGAAAATCGGGAGGCTACGGTGGGCGGGTCACGTCATCAGGATGTCAGATAGCAACCCGACTAAAATGATTCTCGAGAGTCATCCGACCAGTACAAGAAGACGTGTTGCGCAGCAAGTGCGGAACTGGAGACACACAGCCATGGACCGAGTAGAATGGAGATGATTCCTATGTACAGCAGAAGTCACTTTGGCCTGACCGGTAAGGTAAGTAAACACGGTCAACCCTTCCAGCTTTACGATACCATGATAGCCAAATAGTGGCCGATGGCGGCACCAACATCGGCATAGGGTCACGGATCAAGGGCGTAGCCAGCTTTTCGGTCAGGGGAGGGCAAGCACCCTTAACAAATTTGTACCTACTAGCTTTTATAACTAAACGCAACACGATAAAATTGAATATAATAACATTATATTCTTAAAGCATTTTCTAATCCTTCAGCTGTCACGCTGTTGTATTTTGTTCAATACGTTGAAAAAAGCTCGCCTAATCTACACAAATCAACGTGATGCTGGTAGCGGTGATCAATTTCAGGAAGATTAAGTATTTTTATTCACTCGTGTATTATTTTGATGTTTGAAGGATTTCTGAAATTTCCGAAGAAACTCCTAAATGAGTTTTTGAAGAGAAACTGCGAGGAATTTATGAATAAATCACTTGAGGAATTCCCGGAGAAATCCCTGGAAGACTTCCTGGAATGATCCCTGTAGAAAATCTGGATGAATCTCTGTTACAATTCCTACAGGAATACCCGGAGGAATCCCTGTAGTATCCCTGGAGGAATTCCCGGTGAAATTCGAAAGTATACCTGGAGGAATTCCTGTATAAATTATGGGAGGAATACCTAGAGAAATTTCTGAAGAGATCTCATAAGGAAATAAATTCTTTGAGCAATACCTGGATGAATTCCTGAAGAAATCACCAGAGGAATTCTGGGAAAAATTGCTGGATTTTTCTGAAAAAAAAAATCCCTTGAGAAATTCCAGGAGGATTTCCTGGAAAACCCTTGAAGGAATTCCTAGAGGAATCTCTGGAGGAGTCTGTGAAAAATTCCTGAAAGTATTCCTGGAGAATTTCATGGAAGAATCTCTCAAGAAATCCCTAGAGACTTTCCTGGAGAAATTCCTGAAGGAATTGCTGATATAATTTCTGAAGGATGTTCAGAAGCAATTCCTGGAGGAATTCCTGGAGAAGTTTCTGGAGATATTCCTGGATAAAATATTGAAGGAATGCATGAAGGAATTCCTAGAGGTATTCCTGTGGAATTTGCTTGAGGAATTTTTTGAAAAAAATAACTGGATGAATTGCTAGAGGAATCGCCAGAGGAATGCTGGGACATTTTAATTACAATTATTTTTCTATTTCTGAAAAAATCCCTTGAGAAATCCTCGAAGGAACTCCTGAAAGAATTCGTGGGGGAATCCTTGAAGAAATTTGTGGAGAAATCCCTAGAGGAATCACTGGAAGATTTCCTGGAGGAATACCTGGAGAAATCCCTGAAAAAATTCTGAAGGTATTCCTAGATGTTTTCGTGGAAGAATCTTTGGAAGAACTTTTGGAGGATTTCCTGGAGGAATATTCCAAGGATTTCCTGAAGGAATCCCTGGGAAAATCCCTGGAGAAGTTTCTGGAGGAATCCCTGATACTATTCCTGATGGAATCTCAGGAGAAATTTCTGGTGTAATCCTTAGAAGATTTGCTGTCATAATTTCCGAAGGATCTCTAGGAGTAATTCCTGGAGAAATATTTGAAGAAATTCCTGAAAAAAAAACTGGGGTAACTCCTGGAGCAATTCCTAAAGGAGTTTCTAGAGAAATTCCTGAACAAAATCCTGGAGGAATGCCTGGAGAAATTCCTAGAGGTCCTGTGTGAATTGCTGGACGAATCCACGATGGAATTTCTGATGGAATCTCTAGAGGATGTTTTGAAAAAATTACTGGATGCATTAGGGAGGGATCTCGAGGGGAATTTCCTAAAAAATTCCTGAAGGTATTCCTGGAGATTTTTTTGAAATATTTTCTGAAGAAATCCCTGGAGGATATCATGGAGGAATCTTCGAAGGATTTCTTGGAGGAATCCCTGGGAAAATCCCTGAAAAAAAATCGTGAGGAAATCCCTGGAGGAATCCCTGAAGCAATTGATGCAGGAGTCTTATGAGAAATTCCTGGTGAAATCCCTGGTGGAATCCCTGAAAAATTCCTGAGGATATTCTTGGAGAATTTTCTGGAAGAATTTCTGAAAAAATCCACAAAAAAATTTCAGTAAAAATTCTGAAGAAACTGCTGACATAATTTCTGAAGGATGTCCAGGAGCAATTTCTGGATCAAAGCCTAGAGAAATTCTTGAAGAAATTCTTGGGCTAATTCCCGGAGGAGCTTCTGGAGGTTTTCCTTTGGGAATTCTTGGAGGAATCCTTGAAGGAATTCCTGGATTAATTCTTACAACAATTACTGAATAAGTTTCTGGGGTTTCTCTAGAGGAAACCTGGAGAAAAAATCCCCTGAGAAACTCTTGGAAGAATTTCTAGAGAAACTTCTGGAGGAATTGCTGGAGAAATTTCTAAAGGAACACCTGGGGAACCATTGGAAAAATTCGTGGAGATATCCCTGGAAAAAATCCCTAAAGATGTTCCTGGAGGATTTTTAGCAGAATTCCTGGAGGAATCCTTGCGGCAATTCCTGGAAGGAGATCCGGAGGAACTCTTGGAGAAATTCATGGAAGAAAAATCGTGGATAAATTTCTTATGGAATTCGTAGAAAAATACCAGGAATAATTCCTGAAGAAATCGCAGATGGATTTTTTGGAGAAATTTTGGAGGAATCCTTAGAAGAGTTCCTGAAGAAACTCCAGGAGGAACCACGAAGGAATTTCAAGTGGAATTCCTAAGGGAATCCTTTCACAGTTCCTGGAGGAATTCCTGAAGAAATCTTAAAAAGAGTTCCTGGGAGAATCTTTGGAGGATTTTTTAAAATAAGTTGTCCCAAAAAGAATCACAGCAGCAATTCCCGAGGCAGAAATTCTTGGAGGAATCCCTGGAGGATATCTCTAGAGGCATTTCTGAAGGAATTCCTGGATGAATTTGTAGGGGAATCCCTGCAGCAATTCCCAAAGAAATAATTCCTGGCGGAATCTCTGAAGGAATTCGTGGAAGAATTTCTGGAGAAATTTCTGGAGGAATCCCAGAAAGAGTTCATGAAGATTTTGCAGATGGAATCCTTAGAGAAATCCTGAAGGAAATCTTAGAAGAGTTCGCGAAGGAACTCCTTGAGGAATCCCTACAGGAGTTCCTGAATCCTGGAAAGGAAGCTTTCTTACCTAATTCCTGGAAGAATTTCTGTAGGAAAAAAAATATGAAGGAATCCAAGTCTGCAATAATTTTGGGACAAATTATTATTAGAATCTTTGGATGGACTCCCAAAACAATGTTTTGTACAATGTTTCAAGGAACTCCTGGATTAACTTTTAGCTAATCTCTGGTACAATTTCCTGAAGGGGATCCTGGAAGATATTGCTGCTGAAATACTTCGAATTATTCCAGATCGAATTATTGGAGAAATGTCTGAAAAAATCTCTGAAAGAATATTTGCATAAATTCCCTAAAAGAATTTCTGTTGACATTCCTTTGGGAATCCCTGGAGAAATTCCTGGGGGAATCCTCGAATGAAAGCAATGGAACAATCACTGGAGGAACCTCTAAAGATATCCCAGGAGAAATTCCTGGAGGAATGTCCGGTAAAACCCATAGAGGAATTCTTGAACAATTCTATGGAGCAATCCATGATAGAATCACCGAAGGTAGCTATGGAAAAATTCTGGAGGAATTCGTCATGGAATACGACGATGTATTCTTGCATAAGTATCTGTAAACATTTCTGAAGGAATAATGAGAGGAATTCTTGAAGCATTTCTTATAACAAGGGGTAACTCCTGGATAAGTCCCTTGAGGAATTTTTTAAACAATCCCTGGAGTAGTTCTTGAATAAATGCCTAAAGGAATTTCTGAAGGTGTCCTTGAAAGAATACGTAAAGAAATCCCATGTATTTTGCTCTTAGCATGACGTTTGTTTGAATTGAATACTTGTAAAATTCATGTAGCACTGCAGTCTATAGCAGCATATGGTTCTACAAAGTCGTTTTTTCCCCTACTGGAACTGGTTCCGGCATATCTGGAAAATTTGGCATGCTGTTTTTGTATTCCATGAATAAACATCACCAAGTTTAGCCATTCAACCAAGCTTGTTATTTGGTAAAATTCTATGGTAAGATTGAAGTGGTTCTACTTGCCGAAATTTCCTATGGGGCTGTTCATAAACCACGTAGACCGAATTTTGGCCATCTAAGACCCTCCCTCCCCCCTCGTAGACTTTTGTCCATACAAAAAAAGTTAAATTTGTATGGAGCGCAGACTTTGGCCAGCACACCCTCCCCCTCCCTCCACCCCAGAGGTCCACGTGGTTTATGAACGGCCCCTATGGTTCTCGAGTAAAAAGGTTTGATTAGTGTGGATAAAATCCCTAATTATAAGTCACGTGATTTATGGTCTGTTTCGGCCTGGGCAGTCTTGGAAAACAGCGAAAACGGATTTGCCTTTTTATCCGACGGTTTCCGTTTTTGCTGTTTTCCAAGACTGCCCAGGCCGAAACAGACCATCAATCACGTGATATTAGGTCCACAGTCGCAAAACAATTCTTGCCTAATTATAAGAATAGCTTATTTTTGCCTTTCTCGTACACCAAGGTGTACCGAAAGGCTATATGTTCACTCCAAAAATGAAATTTTGATAGAACCCCCGGAGAGCCAAGTCTTATATACCAATCGACTCAGCTCGACGAGTTGAGATGATGTCTGTGTGTATGTATGTGTGTGTGTATGTATGTGTACAAAAATGTCACCTCACTTTTGGATAGTAAATATCATCCGATTTCAACGCTTTTGTTTTCAATCGACGCGGAATATTGTCCCATTGTTTCCTATTGAAAATGGTTTGAATCGGTCCAGCCGTTCCGGAGTTATTACCATTTAGGTGTTCCGGACCGGTACACCAGGAAGGGGCCAGATATGAAATTGCAACAAACCCATGCATGCGACCCATCTAACCACGGAATTTTCGATTACCTGACGAACGGTAAGCAGGAAAATAGTCGCAGATTATATCTGAACCGGTAGTGTTCCGGAACCGGTTCTGGGTGTCCCGCCGGAAGTGGCCATATATAAAAGTGAACTAAACCCATGCATGCGACACATCAAATTGCAGCTTTTTGTATAACCTGATGAACGGTAGACAGGAAAATAGTCTCGGACCATATCTAAACCGGTAGCATACTGGGACCGGTTCCGGGTGTCCCACTGAAGTGGCCAAATGTAAAAGTGAAACAAACCCATGTATATGACACATCAAATCACCGCTTTTTATGTAACCTGATGAATGGTTAACAGGAAAATAGTCTCAGACCATATCTGATCCGGTAGTGTTCCGGAACCGGTTCCGGGTATCCCGCCGGAAGTGACCAAATATAAAAGTGAACCAAACCCATGCATGCGACACATAAAATCGCAGCTTTTTCTATAACCTGGTGAACGATAAATAGGAAAATAGTCGCAGACTATATCTGTACCGGTAGTGTTGCAGAACCAGTTCCGGGTGTCTCACCGGAAGTGGCCAAATATAAAAGTGAAACAATCCCATGCATGCGACACATCAAATCACCGCTTTTTCTGTAACCTGATGAATGGTAAACAGGAAAATAGTCGCTGACCATATCTGATCCGGTAGAGTTCCGGAACTGGTTCCGGGTATCCCGCCGGAAGTGGCCAAATATAAAAGTGAACCAAACCCATGCATGCGACACATCAAATCGCCGCTTTTTCTATAACCTGAGGAACGGTTAGCTGGAAAATAGTCTCAGATCATATCTGAACCGGTAGCATCCCGGAACCGGTTCCTGGTGTCCCGCCGGAAGTGGCCTAATTCACACATGCGACACATCAAATCATGGCCTTTTCGATAACTTGTACGATCAGCAAGAAATTAAGCTATGCCCACATTAGAAACTACTGATAGTGTTCCGGAATCGATTTGAGATATCTCGCTGAAAGTAGCCGAATATAAAAGAGAACCAAAATAATATTCGCGACACATCATATGGCTTTTAAGGTATCCTTATGAACGGTTACCAAGAAAAAATATCTCAGACCATGCTTGGGAAACTAGTAGTGTCCCGGAACCGGTTCCCGGTGTCCCTCTGGATGTGGTCAAATGTAGAAGGGAACCCAACTCCATGCATGCGCTTCATCAAACCGCGGTTTTTTCGATAAGCTGATGAAAGGTTTTCAAGAAAACCAGCTCAGATTACGTTAGAGACCACCGATAGTATTCCACAACCGGTTTCAGGTGTCCCGCCGGAATTGGTCAAATGTAAAAATGAACCATGTAAATTTTCGGGAACCGGTTAAGGGTGTCCCACTGAAAGTGGACATACATAAAAGTGAATCAAACCCATGCTTGCGGTACATCAAATCGCTTTTTTGTCAGTAACCTGATGCATGGATGAAAAGAAAATAGGCACAGTCCACAGAAGTTACTACCGGTAGTGTTTTTAGTTCCGGGTAACCTGATTAACAGTTTTCATAAACTCAGATCACATTTGAATATACCGGTAGTGTTACGGAATCATTTCCGGGGGTCTCGCAAGCAATACAAAATATACTCAGATTACATAAGAGGCTACCGGTGGTGTTGCAGAAGCAGGGTTACGAAATTACGAAAGTGAACTAAATGAATGCAAGCGATAGATATGTGTAAGAGAACCAAAAACCTAAGAAAACTAAAGCGATCGCATCAAATCACACCATTTTAGATTCCTGAGACGTAAATTTACAGTAGGATGGATCAACGTTGAATGGAAAAATTTAAATTTAAGCGCATCAGCCCGGAACATTCTTTTAAATCTTTATTTGCGTCTAAAATTACTACGCAAAATTTTGATGCGGCTGGAGAGCGAGCTCTGTAATGTGGTTGATATTTGAATGTGATATAGCATTGGCAATTCAAATTACTACATTACAAATTCTACATGAATTTTGCAACCAATGATAATAAAATATAGCATAAAATGTGCAGATGAAACTTTGTCAAAGTGTTCTGTGGAAAAAGTTTAATCCTGGCTAGTAATTGTCATCTTGGTATGAATCAGCCTCCAGTGAAGGTGGTCAAGCAGTCAACTGAAAGGACTGATACTTTCAGCTCTGCCCATACGATGAATATAACGTCGGAATAAGTGCCCCGATTCGATGATGACCTTGATAAAACTCTTGATTTTCTAAATAAAGTATTCTCATGATTCAGAAATTCGTAGGTGGTACAGTCCCAGATCGCTGTTATAAGCATTTCCCCCTTCTCGTCCATTACCAAAGCACAGAATTTTGGGGCTGATCACTGACTCTAAGGCAAGATTAATTGCGTCGACGGAAAGATCATGAGTACATATTTGACGAGAAAGGCACTATCACCACTAGGTGGATAAATCTGGTTTTTTTTTTAGATATTTTTCTGGAAATCATTGATAATATTGATCATATTTGAGTTGACTTGAATTAAAAAAAAAATCATCGCATTGACTGCATCATCAGCTTGTCTACAAACGCTTCAATCACGCAAAACAATAGCTCAAGCACTGTTGGTCACTCCCCTGTACTCCTACCAGATGTTAATTAAGTTTACAACGTCACCGAAAGCAGGACGGTCCCATTTAATCCACATGCATCTCATTTTATTGAGAGCACAAACCGCGGAAAACTTCAACCAACTGGCCGACTAGCTATCCAATGCATACCTCCTAGTTCCCGAAAGCGAAAACATCCCAACCAGAAGGGTGCATTCGGTACCTCCCCAGAAGAACCACAAGTCGTGCCGATCGCTAGTCTCCCTCAACATCGCATCGCCGAGCTGGGTCGTCGTGGTTCGTGGTCTTTGTCCTGGAAGTTAAAACCGTAGCAGCTGCTGTTTTTCGCTGCAAACTTTCAGACAATGGTCGTGAACTTTCCGACTCTGCGAGAGCCCACAGCCAGCCCAAAGCCAATGGCAAACTATTTCGGAAACCATTTCACTGGCATCAGCTGGACTATCCCGCCATCCAGCATCCGGTCTTTGGTCCGAGCTGTGTGGATGGATGGATGGTTGGACGGAAACTTTGCCTGATAAATAGTCAAAGTTTGCTCAGTCGGGTCGAGTCGGGTTGCAATGGATTGAAATAAAGGCGACGACGACGACGCACTACTGTGTTTGACGGGTGCAATTCAGTGGAACTTCGATCGGATGTGCGGTACTTAATTGCGCTTTGGTAGTAACTTTTGCCCATAAACATCAGTTTCCTTTCATTGAGATAGAGAGAGAGGCAGATTTGTGATGAGAACTTCAAATTATTTTGATTTTAAAGAATCGAGGCATTTAACTTTTAGTACCGATTCGGATATTATTCAACATTAGTAGGGGAACAATGTCCAAAATGCCAAGATGGGGTAAAATGGCCCAACTCATAAAATCATTCCTCGAAGTGATTTGACCATTACTGTAAGTGAATGGTTTCAAGATATGTTTACAAAAAACATTCTTCTAGAAGCTAAGCTGGGCTGCAAAACGGTGAGTCGATAAGGAGAGCGTCCAACATAGCTCTGGTCCTCACAAGTTCCTACCTCATGCTTCCACGGGTCCAGCGATGACAAAGACCGTCAGCTAAGAGTTGTGTGCTTAGCTGGTAGTGCAGCCTGGGCACTGTTGTCCTTCTGACTTCAGCTAGATTGAGGAGATACGACCCGAGCGTCTGTTCACCAAGGAGGTGCGGCTCAAACAGCGTCTGTTCTGGCATCCAGCGGGTGAGTAAGAAACGCTGCACCACGCCCAACGAGACAGGCGTGTTGGCGTAGGCCCAATAAGCCACCCGTAAAAATCTCCATTGATAATAACATAGGAGAAAATACGACTCGATACTGTGGGATATTGGCCACCCTAATATTATGGACACCCCTGATGATTGAGAGTTCGTTTAAGAGTCGCTCGTAGATATCGCTTGTAACCTTTATTCACCCCTGCATCAAATGATACTCTCCAGAGACAGCCAGCATCGGCTCTCACTCTCTCATTCTCTCATTCTTTGGTTTCGTCTACTGAGGCACTTGGATGCACACAAAGTAGACTCTGCCTCTTTACTTCTCGGACCATCGAACGGACAGGACGTCAATGTAAGTTGCTTCCCGAACACGCGGAACCTAACCTCCCGGTCTTCAGCCGGAGAAGGAATGTGGGACGCCACAGATACAATCGGCATAGACCCACGCGACGAAATAAGGACTACGATTGAAAACTTGGAACATGGAAATGCAAGTCACTAGTTTTCGCAGGATGTGACAGGATAATTTACGACGAACTACATCCCCGCAACTTCGACATCGTGGCGTTGCAGCAACTTTGTTGGACTGGACAAAAAGTATGGAAAAGCGCGCATCGAGCGGCTACTTTCTACCAAACCCAAGTAGCACACTTGACACCGAAGAGTCACGGCGGCGCAGTGTTTTGTTGCGCAGAAGTTACTGTGACTTACTTCTACCAACTGGGAACAGGATTTATAGTGTTGGGCAAGATGCGACAACGTGTGATCGGGTGACAGCCGATCAACGCAAGAATGTGCATGTTAAGAGTTAAGGGCCGTTTCTTCAACTACAGCATCATCAACGTCCACTGCCCACACGAAGGGAGACCTGATGACGATAAAGAAGCGTTTTACGCGCAGCTAGAGCAAACATACGATGGTTGCTCGTCGGGTGACGTGAAAATCGTTGTCGGCGACATGAACGCGCAAGTAGGAAGGGAGGAAATGTACAGACCGGTAATCGGGCGAAACAGACTGCACGCCGTATCGAATGATAACGGCCAGCGATGCGTAAAATTTGCAGCCTCCCGTGGTATGGTAGTCCGAAGCACCTTCTTCCCCCGCAAAGATATCCACAAAGCCTCCTGGAGATCACCCGACCATCAAACAGAAAACCAAATCGACCACGTTCTAATCGACGGTAAATTCTTCTCAGATATAACCAACGTCCGCACATACCGCAGTGCGAATATAGATTCGGATCACTACTTAGTCGCTGTATGCATGCGCTCAAAACTTTCGACAGTTATCACCACGCGTCGAAGTCGAACGCCGCGGCTCAACATCGAGCAGCTGCATAACGTAGAAGTGGCTCAAGACTACGCGCAGCAGTTAGCAGTGGCCCTACCAACGGAAGAGCAGCTTGGCGCAGCTACACTTGAAGATGGCTGGAGGGACATCCGATCCGCCATAGGTAGTACCTCGACTACAGCACTAGGCTTCGCGACTCCAAATCACAGCAACGACTGGTACGACGGTGAATGTGGACAGTTGAAAAACAAAAAAAAAATGCAGCATGGGCGAGAATGCTGCAACACCGTACTTACGAGGGCGAATGAGACACGTGACAGACAGGCGCGGAACAGGCAGAACTCAGTCTTCCGGATGAACAAGCGCTAGGAAGAACAAGATCGCGAAGCGATGGAAGAGCTGTACCACGTTAAGGACACACGAAAGTTCTATGAGAAGCTGAACCGCTCGCGCAGAGGCTTTGTGCCACAAGCCGACATGTGCCGAGATAATCACGGGAATATGCTCACGAGCGAGCGATGAGCACCTCAATGGTGACGTTGCAAGTACCAAAGGTGGCGCGGTAACAGATCTAGGAGTATGTGCACAGAACGAAAGGCTTCCGGCCCCTGATCTCCAAGAGATTGAGGAGGAGGTTGGCCGGTTGAAAAACAACAAAGCCGCTGGAGCAGATCAACTACCAAGCGAGCTTCTAAAATACGGTGGAGAAGCACTGGTGAGAGCACTACACTGGGTCGTTACCAAGATTTGGGAGGAGGAAGTATCACCGGAGGAATGTATGGAAGGTATCGTGTGTCCCATCTACAAAAATGGCGACAAGTTGGATTGCGGGAACTATCGCGCGATCACACTACTGAGCACAGCCTACAAGGTACTCTCCCAAATTTTATGCCGCCGTCTATCACCGATTGCAAGAGAGTTCGTGGGGCAATATTAGGCTGGATTTATGGGTGAACGCGCTACAACGGACCAGATGTTCGCCATCCGCCACGTGTTGCAGAAATGCCGCGAATACAACGTGCCCACACATCACTTGTTCATCGATTTCAAATCGGCGTATGATACAATCGATCGAGAACAGCTATGGCAGATTATGCATGAATACGGATTCCCGGATAAACTGATACGGTTGATCAAGGCGACGATGGATCGAGTGATGTGCGTAGTTCGAGTATCAGGGACACTCTCGAGTCCCTTCGAATCTCGCAGAAAGTTACGGCAAGGTGATGGTCTTTCGTGCTTGTTGTCTACAATTGCGTTAGAGGGTGTAATTAGGAGAGCGGGGATAAACACGAGTGGGACGATTTTCACGAAGTCCGTTCAGCTGCTTGGTTTCGCCGATGATATTGATTTTATAGCTCGTAAATTTGAGACGATGGCGGAAACGTACATCCGACTAAAGAGTGAAGCCAGGCGAATCGGATTGATCATTAATGTGTCGAAGACAAAGTACATGATGGCAAAGGGCTCCAGGGAGGAATCACCGCGCCCGCCACCCCGAATTCATATCGACGGTGATGAAATCGAGGCGGTTGAAGAATTCGTGTACTTGGGCTCACTGGTGACCGCCGACAACGACACCAGCAGAGAAATTCAGAGGCGCATTGTGGCAGGAAATCGTGCCTACTTTGGACTCCGCCGAACTCTACGATCGAATAAAGTTCGCCGTAACACGAAGTTAACCATCTACAAAACGTTGATTAGACCGGTCGTCCTCTATGGGTACGAAACATGGACCCTACGTGCAGAGGACCAACGCGCCCTTGGAGTTTTCGAACGGAAGCTGTTGCGTACCATCTACGGCGGAATGCAGATGGAAGACGGGACTTGAAGAAGGCGAATGAACCACGAGCTGCATCAGCTGCTGGGAGAACCAACCATCGTCCATACCGCGAAAATCGGGAGGCTATGGTGGGCGGGTCACGTCATCAGGATGTCGGATAGCAACCCGACTAAAATGGTTCTCGAGAGTCATCCAACCGGTACAAGAAGACGTGGAGCGCAGCGAGCTAGGTGGGTCGACCAAGTGGAGGACGATCTGCGACCCGAGCAAAGGCGGATAACTAAATGATATCACTTTGATAATAAACTGTGTTATCAGTGTTATCATTTTGTTATTCTTGTTATCATCTTTTCCAATTGATGATAACCAGATGATAACCAATTTAGTTATCGATAATTTTGGTGTATCGTGATAACATAAAAATACTCAATGATAACAAAATATGTTATCAGCTTCCAAGCGCATATTTCAAAGCTTTCCCAAACTGAGAGTCTGATGGACCTCGAATCTAAAAATAGATCCCACTTTCCACCACCGATGCGACGGGAGTACGAAAGCGTAGCCTTCAACTACTCTCCCTCTCACTGAGTCCCATTGGTATAGGGGCTATCGGCTGCGACCAGCAATCGTTCGATCAGGGTTCGAGACCACCTGGGCCCAATAGATGAAAACATGGGTTGTAAATTATAAGAAACTTTTTTCAATTGCTGACAATGTCGATAAAGTAGATTTTCTCTATTTTCGTCGATAAAATAGCTCAAAATGATAACTTATTGATAACAAAACCTGTCATCAATCAGCTGTCTTTTTTCATATTGATAACTAAATGTAATGTTGAACAAATTGTATAACACAATTAGTTATCAACTAGAACTCAACGATAACTTATCATTATGGTATTCGAGGAGTAAATTTGAGTTATTGTTTTTGTTATGTTGGCTCTTAATTCGACCTAAATGATAACAAACCCAATTATCAAACGAATGATAACCAGGCAACAGAACTTGCTATCACTTTGTTATCCGCCTTTGCTCGGGGAACCCTACGCAGAGTGCGGAACTGGAGACAAACAGCCATGGACCGAGTGGAATGGAGGCGACTCCTATGTACAGCAGAGGCCACCCCGGCCTTAGCCTGTCCGGTAAGGTAAGTACACGGAAAAATATTATAACCCAAAGAATAAGTTTTAAAAACTCAAATTTGGCTAAACTGCTTAAAGATTTAACTCAAAGTTGGGTTGTTTTCTCCCTCGCCCCACCGCAATGTTGTCGAAAACAAAGAGAGAAGCACCGACGCATCCGCTGCTCTTCCGTGGAAGAAGCCAAATTTGGGTTTTCTTGAGTTAACCCAAATTTGCGTCATTTGAGGCCTCCGTTGGGTGAAAATAACTTACCACTGGGTTAATTTTTTTGCCGCTCTCAAACGAGAACTACTCACTCACCACTTTCGCTGTTTAACGCAAATTTGAGTAATTCCACGGAGGACCGGGATTGCGTCAAAACAACTTAAATTTGGGTTAATTTGTAGTTCCGTGTAAGATTTGGGTGCATAGTGAAAAAAATGTCCCCAATATTCGGCCCACATTCAATTTGTGAAATTGTTATTTTTCGTTGAAAACAAATATAAAAGTTCAAAATAGCGTCTGTGATCGTCGCATAAAATGTACAGTTTAGGGATGTAGTACCGGTACCGAAAATACCGGTATTACCGACCAATTTCTGGTACCGAAATACCGGTACTGACTGAACCTTGGTACCGGTACTTTCGGTACCGTGAAATCTCTCCCGAAGTGCTGAAATCCGGTCATTATAATGAAAATAAACGAAAACATTTTAAACCAAGTATTTTAAAAAACAAACATTTCATATATGCAACATTTCTTCAAATCAAGGATATCATAGCAATGATTGGTTTAATGAACGTTGAATTTTGGAAATGGATTTACTAGTTTGAAAACTTGTTCGATTATGATTTCTTGTTATTTATTCAGTTTTGAAAATCCGTTACTCTAGTATCATCAAGGAGAAATCAGTTAAATCCTCTTCTGTTTTTACCTTGCAGCTATCTATCTGATTTTGGTACACGTAAGGTTGTTCCTGTTGCATTTTAGACTGACCAAGATACTGCCTGCATCAGCGGAGCCAGCATTTTGCTTTTTTCTTACTCACTCTCCTAAACATACACGAGAAAGAAACAGATGGAAGAGGGGGCAGCTTGCCTCCTCTTTCATCTCGCTCATTTTTCTGCATGTTTAGGAGAGTGAGTAAGAAAAAAGAAAATGCTGGCTCCGCTAATGACTGCCTGTGAAACTGCGCAGAAGTCTAGCAATAATTCCAAAACAGTTTCATACACTCATTTCTATCTATATTTTTTGTTTAATTTAGTATTTTCTGGTTAGCTTCTATGACACCCTCAAAAACAAAATCCATATAAGCCTAAATTTGTAAATTTTCTGTGTTAAATCGATTACTCTTCATTTTAGTGAAAATTTTCCAGTACCGGTATTTTACCGGAACTACCGGTACTGTAAGCCATAGTACCGGAATACCGGTACTCATTAAAAGTGTTCGGTACTGCGACCCCTAGTTCAGTTATCGAAAAATTATTTCAAAATGTTCCAGAATCATACCATTTATGATCATGTGTATAGACTACCCACTAAGCCGAAGAATCATGGCGTCTACAAAAGCTAAACAAAGTGACATTATCTTTCAATTTTAATGCTCCAAAGTGCTAAAATTGAAACGAAATGTTACAGTTGTTACAGGGTCTCCAGTTAGCCTAGTGGTTAAGGCTATGGATCGCCAATCCGGAGACGGCGGTTCGATTCCCGTTCCGGTCGGGAAAATTTTCTCGCCTCCCTGGGCATAGTGTATCATTGTACTTGCCTCACAATATACAATTTCATGCAATGGCAGGCAAAGAAAGCCCTTCAATTAATAACTGTGGAAGTGCTCAAAGAACACTAAGTTGAAGCGAGGCAGGCCAAGTCTCATTTGGGACGTAGAGCCATAAAGGAGAAGAAGAATAAGTTACAGTTGTTTGGCGCAGAGCTTTTCCTATCTCCAGTTATGCCTGTTAGTTTGAGTTTTTGATTAACGTTAAGATAGGCCGAATGAGGGGACTATGCCAACGAAGCATCCCGATAGCCTACTTTACAAACAGAAAAATAATTCATTGAAATCGGTTAACTTTTTCTGGCTATATAAATAAAACAGTAAAAATGTGTTCTTATTTTTGAATCCTCTTTGAACAAAATTTTAAAATTGCAGTTCTCAGGATTCAACAATATCTTCGCTAATACTGAACCGATTTTGATGAAAATTTTATGGTAAAAGCTACATGTACCATTATTGGTCAAAAAATCAGCTATTTTGGAATACGCAGTCTAAAGTTATAAAAAAATGTATGAGCAAAATTTGACCGTAGGGTAGTGGAGGTATTTTGGACCGGGCAGGTATTTTGGCCCACCTAGGGAGTTTTATGATATTTATCATATAATCTCTACTAAATCTTGGTAATTTTTATTCGAACACGAAAAGTAATCAACAATATGGTGACCTTCATTTTGAATGTCAGTTAAATATGCTGTTCAGTAAATATCAAAAATAGAGAAAATGTTTTCACTTCCAATGAAACGCACGGAAAAGCACCAAAAACAAAGAAGGCGACAAATTTGTAGTCAGCTTTGAAGAGGTATTAAATTTTAAAAATATGTAAAATTTTTTCTTGTGAATGTAGTTAGGGCCTTCAAAGAACTCAAAATAAACTGTTTTTAAGCTCGGTGGAGCGATAATATTTACTAAAATGTGGTTTGAGGTATGGCCAAAATATGTTTAACACAATCAGATGTGAACATATTTTGGCCCACCTGTCAGATTCATCTCTCTAGTTCCTTTTAAAGGGAGAAAACATTCATGCACGCTCGGGTCATTTCTATTCAATCTAGCTGAAGTCAGAAGGACAACAGTGCCCAGGCTGCACTACCAGCTAAGCACACAACTCTTATCTGGCGGTATTTGTTATCGTTTGACCCGTGGAAGAAGGAGGTATGAATTTGTGAGGACCAGTGGCCGAATTCCGGTGCACAGTTTCTTCGAAGAGAAGAAATTTTCTTCCATTGCCCACCGACTCACCGTTTTGCAGCCCAGGAGGAATCAATAAATGAAACACCTAGAGCAATCCACAGAAGGAATTGTTAAAGGAATTTCCAAAGGTTACTCCTGGTGGAGTTTCCAGATGGAACTCGTAAAGAGTTTACGGTTCCCTTCCTAGGAATTCTCCAAAAATCTTTAGCAGGGAAACCTCCAGCAGTTCCATTGGAGATTTCTTTGCCAGTTTTTTTTTCCATAATCAATACCTTCCAAGCAATCCTATAACAATTCCATTGGAGAATCCTTCAAATTTCCATTCCAAGGTATCCTGCACCATTCCTGACCGGCGTAGACACATACTATTTTAGTTTTGGGCCGATCAATTAAGCATAGCATGTAACCCCGTAACGTGGGTAGATCACCTTATAATGGTGCGTTACGGCGTGAGATCTGCCATAACAAATTTTGATCTTGTATTTTTTTAGCTTTGTTAATTTAATTGCAGGAAAATTCCAAGATCACAATTTCGTCTACTTTTTTTTGTATTAAGTTTTTTATTGTTAACTAGCTGGCCCGGCAAACTTTGTCTTGCTTAGTTGTTGTGATTTGACAACTGTTGAGGTCATTGACGCACCGCACTCTAGATTGGTTTCACTTCGGTCGTGTTGATTTCCTTCCCAGCTCATAAAAAATTAGAACTTCATATTTTTTTTTACTTTTCTAGTTTATTTTCGTCACTTTTTGTACATATAAACACAGCCACCACGAGTACGAACCGAACCGTGCAAGAGTCATGCTGATCGGTTCAGCCGTTCTTGAGTTTTGTTGTCTCAAAGGAACTTCAAACTCATTTTTATATGTATAGACACGCAGTCCCGGCAAACGTCGTCCTGCCTGCCTACTCTGTTTTTTGACATCCGGTTCCATGAAGAAATGCCCCTCAAAATGGAATTTAAGATTTTCCCGTTTCTCTTGCCTTCCCGGTCACTTTTTCTAATTATTTTTTCGTACGAACACGTCGGAGCCCTGGCGGAATGCAATAGTGAAAGAATCATGTCGATCTGTTGACCCGTTCCCGAGCCTATTCGTGACATACAAACACCACTCCATTTTTATTTATATAGATAAACCATTTGTTCCAGGAGGATTCAGGTAATTTTTGTCTATGTCTAAAGAGATTTATTTTCGAAAATTATGTAACTGTTGTGCGCCTCCCAAGCAACACGACTTGTTCCTAATCCAGTAACAGCAACCTTAGTGCAATTTATTCTCTGTCCGTATTACGGACGACAGAACACAATTGCTTCTTCTTTGAAACCCAAAAAGCGCAGATTCTGAATTCTTATGCAACATAAACGAGGAGGAATGATAAAAAAGTTGGGAAAAGATTTTGTCCAGACTCGAACCATGGACACCAGGAGTATTATCTACTCACCTTACATACTACACCAAAAGCTCTGTGAGAGAATCGATGCTCAACACACCATAAAAGCTACTGAAGTTACTTGTTACTTTATTGCACCTTCTTTGTCACAAGTTAGAGAACTGTCAAAATGAAAAGACGCTCAAGTTTTCGGTAACGCATATGGAACCTAATCTGAACAAACAAACCAGAGTTAGATGTTTCATGCATGTTACATTAGGGCAGTTCAGAGTTTACACATGTCAAAAATTCAAAGCTCCCTTATGTTCATTACAATCCTTGGTGCAAAACTAGAGTCCTGTCAAATTTTCAGCCATTTTGGTGGTGATTTAATGGTAGCCCAAAAGCAAAATAGGTTTATATGGGAATTACTATGGAGAATTTTCGATAAAGGTTCTCCGCGCTGTAGAGCATTATCACATGGATAAAGTCATAGGGTCAAAGCCGAATTGAATTCTTCAGATCTCAATGATGAATGTTGCCGAAGACCGAAACATATTTCGACAATAGGATAAAAAGTTATTAAACAAATTCTCACTCGCATGCGTATCTTTATACAAGATGTCCTGCAAGGTGTGCAAGAAGCTAACACGCATACTATGATTGCGTGTCAAGCGTGTCGTTCCAGCTGCAGTCTTCTGTTCAAGCATGCATAGATGAATATTGATTAATAACTCCTGTCTCGTGAGTCGAAACGAATTGCGGTCTTCGGCATCACTCATCATTGAGGTCTGAAGAATTCAATTTGACTTTGACCCTATGACTTCATCCATGTGTTAATGCTCTACAGCGCGTAGAACCTTTTTCGAAAATTCCCCATAGTAATTCCCATATAAACCTATTTTGCTTTTGGGCCACCATTAAATCACCACCAAAATGGCTGAAAATTTGACAGGACTCTAGTTTTGCACCAAGGATTGTAATGAACATATGGGAGCTTTGAATTTTTGACATGTTTAAACTCTGAACTGCCCTAATGTTACATAACACATTTAATGTAAGCTGACTGTATTATCACTTGCGAGCAATATGTAAGCTCCGCCTCCACAGATCGATGTCAAACACGTGGTAATTTGTGATTTCTATGAAACGAAGCCGCAACTTTACGGATTTCGGAGTTTAAATGCAACCCAACTGACAAGATGGAAGTTTCGTGTGCTTCTAGTGCAACTCATTTAGACCAAAGCATAGAAAGCCACAATCTGCATGATGTTGCAGGTGCTGCTTGGGCTATCACCATTTAATACTATTTTCTATTTCAGATGTACAAGCGGGCAACCCTGCAGTCGGGACGACGAAACATCCTTCCTTCTTATCAAGCATGGGAAAACTCATTCGCTCACCCGAATTCGCCTTGACGGAGGCTCTCTGAGAGAATTGCGCTGTGCGTGAAATCATTTTTTTTTTTAAATGGGAAAGGATAAGAGCTGCATTTTCAAATGCTTCTAAAATATTTTAGGGACTTCAGATTGAAAAAAGTGTTAATGTTTTGCAATATACTTTCAATTAGCTACATTATAACTGGTTTTAGACAAAAGTTTTTAAATCACAATGTTATGTCTATAATATAGCGTATCAAAATCTCATTCGATAACATTAAGAACGTTTTGCATGAAAAAATTTCTATAAAGAATTAGAAGCATTTGAAAATGCAGCTCCTATCCTTTCCCATGTTAAAAAAAAAATGTTTTCACGCAAGCGCAATTCTCTCAGAGAGCCTCCGTCAAGGCGAATGCCGGCGATGCAAAATAGCAAACAACCCAATACTGAGTGAGAGCACGGCGCACTAAGAACGAACGCAACACGAACGGCTCGCCACCGACGCCACCGAAGCGAATCAGGAGAGAAACAAATAGAGCGTGAAATGAATCAGCTACACTGAACGGAAACCTCCGCCCAAAAACGACTGAGAAGCGAATCGATCACGCCCCTTAACGACACTCGGTCGGAAACCGTATGGTTCACCGACCGAATGATGTCATCCGAAAATTGGATGACAATAATGTGAAAATTGAATGCCGACCATATGGTCGACCAATCTTGTTTTCTAGCGATGGATAACAAAAAAATCATCGCTCTCCTTACGAATACAGTTTCAAAAAGACCGTTGGGGTTGGGGTACCCTCGTAGGCACCCCTTTTCAAAAACGTGACATGTCCACTAAAAGACATGTGCGTGTAAATCGCCAAGGGTGCGAACATAGTGATCAAGGAACTGGTTACGCTATCGACACATATGTGCGGCGCAACTGTGTTGTCTTCGCTTTGCAATCAATGTTCATTCGCCCTGCGTGCGTCGACTCATTCTCGAATGAGATGATCGTCATACGATTTTAGGATGATTGCTATACGACTGATTCGTCATTCCAAAACACGATTATGATTATTTGGACTGAATGGTCGGACAAATCAGTCGATTTCGGGATGGGGTTTTCGTTCAGTGTAGGATCGGTGTATACAAAAAGAACGTTCGCTCTCTCAACTACCGAGTGTCATTCAGCTGATTGAATCAAAACGCGCTCACTGATTCAATTTCCAGTACTGAATGCTTCCACTGAACGCTAAATGAACGTTCCAAAACGAATGTTCTCGCACCCGACTCAGAACGCAAACATTCGTTCAATCTTGGTTCGTTCGCCTTCGGCACTCAGATTCGGTAGCGATTCATTCGGTCGTCGTTGCTTGCGTCGCTCGGTGCTCGGCGAGTAGAAAGAATGGACAATGAAAGTGGAAAGATTTTGCTTGGCTGGGGGAGAAGCACACTCGCATCAGATTGTGCGTGGTGCGTGGATGTGAGTGAGGGATACGCAATAAATGAATAATTTTTTCCCATCCTTGCTTCTTATTTTTTGAAGGGCCAAAATCGCCATATCATTCGGTGGCGTTTCCGCGGACGTTTTCCGCGTCGTTTTTCTTCGAGCCGAGTGTCGTAATGTCGCGGGTGTTGATATGTGTTTTTTTTTTAGATTTTTTTATTCGGATTGTCAATTTTTTTACTCGTTTTACGCGATCTTGTTTTATTTTTTGTATTTTTATTTTTTTTATTAATTTTTTGTTGTTTAACGCGATTTTTTGTTTCTTTCTTTTTTTTTACATATTTTGTTATTTCTCGAGCCGCCATTTTTTTTCCTCGCGTTTTAAACATTTATTGCAAAGCTCCGATGACCCTGGAGGAATTGGTTCTGCTTGTGCCTCGCACTGAGCCGAAACATACTTATTTACACATTAAATAGAAAAAAATATCTTTTGATTTTATTTTCTTTCAACTAGTTTAACATGAATTGAGATGTGATTTTTTGTTGTTTTCCCGTTTTTTTTATGTAAATTGAGGTTTTTTTTTCTCGGATCGCCTACTTTTTTTCACGCGTTTTAAACATTTATTGAAATGTTCCGATGACCCTGGAGGGATCGGTTCTGTTTGGGCCTCTCACTGAGCAGAAACATAACTATTTAAACAACAAATAGAAAAAAATTTCTTGCTTGCCGGCTTTCAAAAGATTAAATTTTAACCAAGTAAACAACCAATGCCGTGGGTCCATCGCTAGCTTTTCAGGTGAATTCTTGACCTACATAATACATCTCCCAACCACCCACTCCGTAGTACTTATGGGAGTGTCACTGAGTCGGAGGGCTCTTAAATAAGTGCTTCATCAACATTTCCTTCCCCTATCCCAAGTTACGGTAAAGATGGGCGTGGCCGGGAATAATGACATTTGTGCTTTTGGTATTTTTGCATAAGATTGGAGCAAAGTCAACTCCAAGGCCTTGTTCCGAAAAGCAATCCGAGCAAGATTAGCAAAAGGTACATGAATGTTTTTAGTCTCCAATCTACGAAGTATACCGTAACTACGCTAACGCTAACGCTAACGATCAATAAAGCATAGCATGTACTAGGTGCGTTGGGGTGATGTTGGAAGCAACTGCTATTGAGTGACGGAGTTTGAAAAAAAAACATAGTCAAATTAATATTCCAGCCTTATCTCATTATGCCTTATGTATTCAGTCGTTCGTAGGTAACCCGTGTTATCTCAGCCAAAACATTAAATTATTTCCTGCCAGAAGTATCTGTCTCAAAAATGTCAACACTTTTCCACTAACAAAACCGATGCTTTTACACTTTCCCTCCTGACATCGCTAGGGCACATGCAGGTGACAA
>NW_026917058.1:25100-41409 GCF_035046485.1 Aedes albopictus
CAGTGGTGTCATCGTGGTTACTCCAAGTTACTCACTGAGTAACCAGCTCTTCAGTTAAAAAAAAAATTTTTTTTTTCAGGATGCAAAATATAATAAAATACCAATTTTGGTTATTTTGGGTGCACACTGTTAACGCCCTGACCACATCAGTTTTAGTGAATATGGATTTTTAAACAATTCGACATTCTGGACCGCCCCCTCAGGAAGCGAAATATTATAAAATGCCAATTTTGGTTATTTTGGGTGTTCACTGTTAACGCCCTGACCACATCAGTTTTAGTGAATATGGATTTTTAAACAATTCGACATTCTGGACCGCCCCCTCAAGAAGCGAAATATTATAAAATGCCAATTTTGGTTATTTTGGGTGTTCACTGTTAACGCCCTGATCACATCAGTTTTAGTGAATATGGATTTTTAAACAATTCGACATTCTGGACCGCCCCCTCAGGAAGCGAAATATTATAAAATGCCAATTTTGGTTATTTTGGGTGTTCACTGTTAACGCCCTGACCACATCAGTTTTAGTGAATATGGATTTTTAAACAATTCGACATTCTGGACCGCCCCCTCAGGAAGCGAAATATTATAAAATGCCAATTTTGGTTATTTTGGGTGTTCACTGTTAACGCCCTGACCACATCAGTTTTAGTGAATATGGATTTTTAAACAATTCGACATTCTGGACCGCCCCCTCAGGAAGCGAAATATTATAAAATGCCAATTTTGGTTATTTTGGGTGTTCACTGTTAACGCCCTGACCACATCAGTTTTAGTGAATATGGATTTTTAAACAATTCGACATTCTGGACCGCCCCCTCGGGCAGTGGTGTCATCGTGGTTACTCCAAGTTACTCACTGAGTAACCAGCTCTTCAGTTAAAAAAAAAATTTTTTTTTTCAGGATGCAAAATATAATAAAATACCAATTTTGGTTATTTTGGGTGCACACTGTTAACGCCCTGACCACATCAGTTTTAGTGAATATGGATTTTTAAACAATTCGACATTCTGGACCGCCCCCTCAGGAAGCGAAATATTATAAAATGCCAATTTTGGTTATTTTGGGTGTTCACTGTTAACGCCCTGACCACATCAGTTTTAGTGAATATGGATTTTTAAACAATTCGACATTCTGGACCGCCCCCTCAAGAAGCGAAATATTATAAAATGCCAATTTTGGTTATTTTGGGTGTTCACTGTTAACGCCCTGACCACATCAGTTTTAGTGAATATGGATTTTTAAACAATTCGACATTCTGGACCGCCCCCTCAGGAAGCGAAATATTATAAAATGCCAATTTTGGTTATTTTGGGTGTTCACTGTTAACGCCCTGACCACATCAGTTTTAGTGAATATGGATTTTTAAACAATTCGACATTCTGGACCGCCCCCTCGGGCAGTGGTGTCATCGTGGTTACTCCAAGTTACTCACTGAGTAACCAGCTCTTCAGTTAAAAAAAAAATTTTTTTTTTCAGGATGCAAAATATAATAAAATACCAATTTTGGTTATTTTGGGTGCACACTGTTAACGCCCTGACCACATCAGTTTTAGTGAATATGGATTTTTAAACAATTCGACATTCTGGACCGCCCCCTCAGGAAGCGAAATATTATAAAATGCCAATTTTGGTTATTTTGGGTGTTCACTGTTAACGCCCTGACCACATCAGTTTTAGTGAATATGGATTTTTAAACAATTCGACATTCTGGACCGCCCCCTCGGGCAGTGGTGTCATCGTGGTTACTCCAAGTTACTCACTGAGTAACCAGCTCTTCAGTTAAAAAAAAATTTTTTTTTTCAGGATGCAAAATATAATAAAATACCAATTTTGGTTATTTTGGGTGCACACTGTTAACGCCCTGACCACATCAGTTTTAGTGAATATGGATTTTTAAACAATTCGACATTCTGGACCGCCCCCTCAGGAAGCGAAATATTATAAAATGCCAATTTTGGTTATTTTGGGTGTTCACTGTTAACGCCCTGACCACATCAGTTTTAGTGAATATGGATTTTTAAACAATTCGACATTCTGGACCGCCCCCTCAAGAAGCGAAATATTATAAAATGCCAATTTTGGTTATTTTGGGTGTTCACTGTTAACGCCCTGATCACATCAGTTTTAGTGAATATGGATTTTTAAACAATTCGACATTCTGGACCGCCCCCTCAAGAAGCGAAATATTATAAAATGCCAATTTTGGTTATTTTGGGTGTTCACTGTTAACGCCCTGACCACATCAGTTTTAGTGAATATGGATTTTTAAACAATTCGACATTCTGGACCGCCCCCTCAGGAAGCGAAATATTATAAAATGCCAATTTTGGTTATTTTGGGTGTTCACTGTTAACGCCCTGACCACATCAGTTTTAGTGAATATGGATTTTTAAACAATTCGACATTCTGGACCGCCCCCTCAGGAAGCGAAATATTATAAAATGCCAATTTTGGTTATTTTGGGTGTTCACTGTTAACGCCCTGACCACATCAGTTTTAGTGAATATGGATTTTTAAACAATTCGACATTCTGGACCGCCCCCTCAGGAAGCGAAATATTATAAAATGCCAATTTTGGTTATTTTGGGTGTTCACTGTTAACGCCCTGACCACATCAGTTTTAGTGAATATGGATTTTTAAACAATTCGACATTCTGGACCGCCCCCTCAGGAAGCGAAATATTATAAAATGCCAATTTTGGTTATTTTGGGTGTTCACTGTTAACGCCCTGACCACATCAGTTTTAGTGAATATGGATTTTTAAACAATTCGACATTCTGGACCGCCCCCTCAAGAAGCGAAATATTATAAAATGCCAATTTTGGTTATTTTGGGTGTTCACTGTTAACGCCCTGACCACATCAGTTTTAGTGAATATGGATTTTTAAACAATTCGACATTCTGGACCGCCCCCTCAGGAAGCGAAATATTATAAAATGCCAATTTTGGTTATTTTGGGTGTTCACTGTTAACGCCCTGACCACATCAGTTTTAGTGAATATGGATTTTTAAACAATTCGACATTCTGGACCGCCCCCTCGGGCAGTGGTGTCATCGTGGTTACTCCAAGTTACTCACTGAGTAACCAGCTCTTCAGTTAAAAAAAAAATTTTTTTTTTCAGGATGCAAAATATAATAAAATACCAATTTTGGTTATTTTGGGTGCACACTGTTAACGCCCTGACCACATCAGTTTTAGTGAATATGGATTTTTAAACAATTCGACATTCTGGACCGCCCCCTCAAGAAGCGAAATATTATAAAATGCCAATTTTGGTTATTTTGGGTGTTCACTGTTAACGCCCTGACCACATCAGTTTTAGTGAATATGGATTTTTAAACAATTCGACATTCTGGACCGCCCCCTCAGGAAGCGAAATATTATAAAATGCCAATTTTGGTTATTTTGGGTGTTCACTGTTAACGCCCTGACCACATCAGTTTTAGTGAATATGGATTTTTAAACAATTCGACATTCTGGACCGCCCCCTCAGGAAGCGAAATATTATAAAATGCCAATTTTGGTTATTTTGGGTGTTCACTGTTAACGCCCTGACCACATCAGTTTTAGTGAATATGGATTTTTAAACAATTCGACATTCTGGACCGCCCCCTCAGGAAGCGAAATATTATAAAATGCCAATTTTGGTTATTTTGGGTGTTCACTGTTAACGCCCTGACCACATCAGTTTTAGTGAATATGGATTTTTAAACAATTCGACATTCTGGACCGCCCCCTCAGGAAGCGAAATATTATAAAATGCCAATTTTGGTTATTTTGGGTGTTCACTGTTAACGCCCTGACCACATCAGTTTTAGTGAATATGGATTTTTAAACAATTCGACATTCTGGACCGCCCCCTCAAGAAGCGAAATATTATAAAATGCCAATTTTGGTTATTTTGGGTGTTCACTGTTAACGCCCTGACCACATCAGTTTTAGTGAATATGGATTTTTAAACAATTCGACATTCTGGACCGCCCCCTCAGGAAGCGAAATATTATAAAATGCCAATTTTGGTTATTTTGGGTGTTCACTGTTAACGCCCTGACCACATCAGTTTTAGTGAATATGGATTTTTAAACAATTCGACATTCTGGACCGCCCCCTCGGGCAGTGGTGTCATCGTGGTTACTCCAAGTTACTCACTGAGTAACCAGCTCTTCAGTTAAAAAAAAAATTTTTTTTTTCAGGATGCAAAATATAATAAAATACCAATTTTGGTTATTTTGGGTGCACACTGTTAACGCCCTGACCACATCAGTTTTAGTGAATATGGATTTTTAAACAATTCGACATTCTGGACCGCCCCCTCAGGAAGCGAAATATTATAAAATGCCAATTTTGGTTATTTTGGGTGTTCACTGTTAACGCCCTGACCACATCAGTTTTAGTGAATATGGATTTTTAAACAATTCGACATTCTGGACCGCCCCCTCAGGAAGCGAAATATTATAAAATGCCAATTTTGGTTATTTTGGGTGTTCACTGTTAACGCCCTGACCACATCAGTTTTAGTGAATATGGATTTTTAAACAATTCGACATTCTGGACCGCCCCCTCAAGAAGCGAAATATTATAAAATGCCAATTTTGGTTATTTTGGGTGTTCACTGTTAACGCCCTGACCACATCAGTTTTAGTGAATATGGATTTTTAAACAATTCGACATTCTGGACCGCCCCCTCGGGCAGTGGTGTCATCGTGGTTACTCCAAGTTACTCACTGAGTAACCAGCTCTTCAGTTAAAAAAAAAATTTTTTTTTTCAGGATGCAAAATATAATAAAATACCAATTTTGGTTATTTTGGGTGCACACTGTTAACGCCCTGACCACATCAGTTTTAGTGAATATGGATTTTTAAACAACTCGACATTCTGGACCGCCCCCTCAAGAAGCGAAATATTATAAAATGCCAATTTTGGTTATTTTGGGTGTTCACTGTTAACGCCCTGATCACATCAGTTTTAGTGAATATGGATTTTTAAACAATTCGACATTCTGGACCGCCCCCTCAAGAAGCGAAATATTATAAAATGCCAATTTTGGTTATTTTGGGTGTTCACTGTTAACGCCCTGACCACATCAGTTTTAGTGAATATGGATTTTTAAACAATTCGACATTCTGGACCGCCCCCTCAAGAAGCGAAATATTATAAAATGCCAATTTTGGTTATTTTGGGTGTTCACTGTTAACGCCCTGACCACATCAGTTTTAGTGAATATGGATTTTTAAACAATTCGACATTCTGGACCGCCCCCTCAGGAAGCGAAATATTATAAAATGCCAATTTTGGTTATTTTGGGTGTTCACTGTTAACGCCCTGACCACATCAGTTTTAGTGAATATGGATTTTTAAACAATTCGACATTCTGGACCGCCCCCTCAAGAAGCGAAATATTATAAAATGCCAATTTTGGTTATTTTGGGTGTTCACTGTTAACGCCCTGACCACATCAGTTTTAGTGAATATGGATTTTTAAACAATTCGACATTCTGGACCGCCCCCTCAGGAAGCGAAATATTATAAAATGCCAATTTTGGTTATTTTGGGTGTTCACTGTTAACGCCCTGACCACATCAGTTTTAGTGAATATGGATTTTTAAACAATTCGACATTCTGGACCGCCCCCTCAGGAAGCGAAATATTATAAAATGCCAATTTTGGTTATTTTGGGTGTTCACTGTTAACGCCCTGACCACATCAGTTTTAGTGAATATGGATTTTTAAACAATTCGACATTCTGGACCGCCCCCTCAGGAAGCGAAATATTATAAAATGCCAATTTTGGTTATTTTGGGTGTTCACTGTTAACGCCCTGACCACATCAGTTTTAGTGAATATGGATTTTTAAACAATTCGACATTCTGGACCGCCCCCTCAGGAAGCGAAATATTATAAAATGCCAATTTTGGTTATTTTGGGTGTTCACTGTTAACGCCCTGACCACATCAGTTTTAGTGAATATGGATTTTTAAACAATTCGACATTCTGGACCGCCCCCTCAGGAAGCGAAATATTATAAAATGCCAATTTTGGTTATTTTGGGTGTTCACTGTTAACGCCCTGACCACATCAGTTTTAGTGAATATGGATTTTTAAACAATTCGACATTCTGGACCGCCCCCTCAAGAAGCGAAATATTATAAAATGCCAATTTTGGTTATTTTGGGTGTTCACTGTTAACGCCCTGACCACATCAGTTTTAGTGAATATGGATTTTTAAACAATTCGACATTCTGGACCGCCCCCTCAAGAAGCGAAATATTATAAAATGCCAATTTTGGTTATTTTGGGTGTTCACTGTTAACGCCCTGACCACATCAGTTTTAGTGAATATGGATTTTTAAACAACTCGACATTCTGGACCGCCCCCTCAAGAAGCGAAATATTATAAAATGCCAATTTTGGTTATTTTGGGTGTTCACTGTTAACGCCCTGATCACATCAGTTTTAGTGAATATGGATTTTTAAACAATTCGACATTCTGGACCGCCCCCTCAAGAAGCGAAATATTATAAAATGCCAATTTTGGTTATTTTGGGTGTTCACTGTTAACGCCCTGACCACATCAGTTTTAGTGAATATGGATTTTTAAACAATTCGACATTCTGGACCGCCCCCTCAGGAAGCGAAATATTATAAAATGCCAATTTTGGTTATTTTGGGTGTTCACTGTTAACGCCCTGACCACATCAGTTTTAGTGAATATGGATTTTTAAACAATTCGACATTCTGGACCGCCCCCTCAGGAAGCGAAATATTATAAAATGCCAATTTTGGTTATTTTGGGTGTTCACTGTTAACGCCCTGACCACATCAGTTTTAGTGAATATGGATTTTTAAACAATTCGACATTCTGGACCGCCCCCTCAAGAAGCGAAATATTATAAAATGCCAATTTTGGTTATTTTGGGTGTTCACTGTTAACGCCCTGACCACATCAGTTTTAGTGAATATGGATTTTTAAACAATTCGACATTCTGGACCGCCCCCTCGGGCAGTGGTGTCATCGTGGTTACTCCAAGTTACTCACTGAGTAACCAGCTCTTCAGTTAAAAAAAAAATTTTTTTTTTCAGGATGCAAAATATAATAAAATACCAATTTTGGTTATTTTGGGTGCACACTGTTAACGCCCTGACCACATCAGTTTTAGTGAATATGGATTTTTAAACAACTCGACATTCTGGACCGCCCCCTCAAGAAGCGAAATATTATAAAATGCCAATTTTGGTTATTTTGGGTGTTCACTGTTAACGCCCTGATCACATCAGTTTTAGTGAATATGGATTTTTAAACAATTCGACATTCTGGACCGCCCCCTCAAGAAGCGAAATATTATAAAATGCCAATTTTGGTTATTTTGGGTGTTCACTGTTAACGCCCTGACCACATCAGTTTTAGTGAATATGGATTTTTAAACAATTCGACATTCTGGACCGCCCCCTCAAGAAGCGAAATATTATAAAATGCCAATTTTGGTTATTTTGGGTGTTCACTGTTAACGCCCTGACCACATCAGTTTTAGTGAATATGGATTTTTAAACAATTCGACATTCTGGACCGCCCCCTCAGGAAGCGAAATATTATAAAATGCCAATTTTGGTTATTTTGGGTGTTCACTGTTAACGCCCTGACCACATCAGTTTTAGTGAATATGGATTTTTAAACAATTCGACATTCTGGACCGCCCCCTCAAGAAGCGAAATATTATAAAATGCCAATTTTGGTTATTTTGGGTGTTCACTGTTAACGCCCTGACCACATCAGTTTTAGTGAATATGGATTTTTAAACAATTCGACATTCTGGACCGCCCCCTCAGGAAGCGAAATATTATAAAATGCCAATTTTGGTTATTTTGGGTGTTCACTGTTAACGCCCTGACCACATCAGTTTTAGTGAATATGGATTTTTAAACAATTCGACATTCTGGACCGCCCCCTCAGGAAGCGAAATATTATAAAATGCCAATTTTGGTTATTTTGGGTGTTCACTGTTAACGCCCTGACCACATCAGTTTTAGTGAATATGGATTTTTAAACAATTCGACATTCTGGACCGCCCCCTCAGGAAGCGAAATATTATAAAATGCCAATTTTGGTTATTTTGGGTGTTCACTGTTAACGCCCTGACCACATCAGTTTTAGTGAATATGGATTTTTAAACAATTCGACATTCTGGACCGCCCCCTCAGGAAGCGAAATATTATAAAATGCCAATTTTGGTTATTTTGGGTGTTCACTGTTAACGCCCTGACCACATCAGTTTTAGTGAATATGGATTTTTAAACAATTCGACATTCTGGACCGCCCCCTCAGGAAGCGAAATATTATAAAATGCCAATTTTGGTTATTTTGGGTGTTCACTGTTAACGCCCTGACCACATCAGTTTTAGTGAATATGGATTTTTAAACAATTCGACATTCTGGACCGCCCCCTCAGGAAGCGAAATATTATAAAATGCCAATTTTGGTTATTTTGGGTGTTCACTGTTAACGCCCTGACCACATCAGTTTTAGTGAATATGGATTTTTAAACAATTCGACATTCTGGACCGCCCCCTCAGGAAGCGAAATATTATAAAATGCCAATTTTGGTTATTTTGGGTGTTCACTGTTAACGCCCTGACCACATCAGTTTTAGTGAATATGGATTTTTAAACAATTCGACATTCTGGACCGCCCCCTCAGGAAGCGAAATATTATAAAATGCCAATTTTGGTTATTTTGGGTGTTCACTGTTAACGCCCTGACCACATCAGTTTTAGTGAATATGGATTTTTAAACAATTCGACATTCTGGACCGCCCCCTCAGGAAGCGAAATATTATAAAATGCCAATTTTGGTTATTTTGGGTGTTCACTGTTAACGCCCTGACCACATCAGTTTTAGTGAATATGGATTTTTAAACAATTCGACATTCTGGACCGCCCCCTCAGGAAGCGAAATATTATAAAATGCCAATTTTGGTTATTTTGGGTGTTCACTGTTAACGCCCTGACCACATCAGTTTTAGTGAATATGGATTTTTAAACAATTCGACATTCTGGACCGCCCCCTCAGGAAGCGAAATATTATAAAATGCCAATTTTGGTTATTTTGGGTGTTCACTGTTAACGCCCTGACCACATCAGTTTTAGTGAATATGGATTTTTAAACAATTCGACATTCTGGACCGCCCCCTCAGGAAGCGAAATATTATAAAATGCCAATTTTGGTTATTTTGGGTGTTCACTGTTAACGCCCTGACCACATCAGTTTTAGTGAATATGGATTTTTAAACAATTCGACATTCTGGACCGCCCCCTCAGGAAGCGAAATATTATAAAATGCCAATTTTGGTTATTTTGGGTGTTCACTGTTAACGCCCTGACCACATCAGTTTTAGTGAATATGGATTTTTAAACAATTCGACATTCTGGACCGCCCCCTCAGGAAGCGAAATATTATAAAATGCCAATTTTGGTTATTTTGGGTGTTCACTGTTAACGCCCTGACCACATCAGTTTTAGTGAATATGGATTTTTAAACAATTCGACATTCTGGACCGCCCCCTCAGGAAGCGAAATATTATAAAATGCCAATTTTGGTTATTTTGGGTGTTCACTGTTAACGCCCTGACCACATCAGTTTTAGTGAATATGGATTTTTAAACAATTCGACATTCTGGACCGCCCCCTCAGGAAGCGAAATATTATAAAATGCCAATTTTGGTTATTTTGGGTGTTCACTGTTAACGCCCTGACCACATCAGTTTTAGTGAATATGGATTTTTAAACAATTCGACATTCTGGACCGCCCCCTCAGGAAGCGAAATATTATAAAATGCCAATTTTGGTTATTTTGGGTGTTCACTGTTAACGCCCTGACCACATCAGTTTTAGTGAATATGGATTTTTAAACAATTCGACATTCTGGACCGCCCCCTCAGGAAGCGAAATATTATAAAATGCCAATTTTGGTTATTTTGGGTGTTCACTGTTAACGCCCTGACCACATCAGTTTTAGTGAATATGGATTTTTAAACAATTCGACATTCTGGACCGCCCCCTCAGGAAGCGAAATATTATAAAATGCCAATTTTGGTTATTTTGGGTGTTCACTGTTAACGCCCTGACCACATCAGTTTTAGTGAATATGGATTTTTAAACAATTCGACATTCTGGACCGCCCCCTCAGGAAGCGAAATATTATAAAATGCCAATTTTGGTTATTTTGGGTGTTCACTGTTAACGCCCTGACCACATCAGTTTTAGTGAATATGGATTTTTAAACAATTCGACATTCTGGACCGCCCCCTCAGGAAGCGAAATATTATAAAATGCCAATTTTGGTTATTTTGGGTGTTCACTGTTAACGCCCTGACCACATCAGTTTTAGTGAATATGGATTTTTAAACAATTCGACATTCTGGACCGCCCCCTCAGGAAGCGAAATATTATAAAATGCCAATTTTGGTTATTTTGGGTGTTCACTGTTAACGCCCTGACCACATCAGTTTTAGTGAATATGGATTTTTAAACAATTCGACATTCTGGACCGCCCCCTCAGGAAGCGAAATATTATAAAATGCCAATTTTGGTTATTTTGGGTGTTCACTGTTAACGCCCTGACCACATCAGTTTTAGTGAATATGGATTTTTAAACAATTCGACATTCTGGACCGCCCCCTCAGGAAGCGAAATATTATAAAATGCCAATTTTGGTTATTTTGGGTGTTCACTGTTAACGCCCTGACCACATCAGTTTTAGTGAATATGGATTTTTAAACAATTCGACATTCTGGACCGCCCCCTCAGGAAGCGAAATATTATAAAATGCCAATTTTGGTTATTTTGGGTGTTCACTGTTAACGCCCTGACCACATCAGTTTTAGTGAATATGGATTTTTAAACAATTCGACATTCTGGACCGCCCCCTCAGGAAGCGAAATATTATAAAATGCCAATTTTGGTTATTTTGGGTGTTCACTGTTAACGCCCTGACCACATCAGTTTTAGTGAATATGGATTTTTAAACAATTCGACATTCTGGACCGCCCCCTCAGAAGCGAAATATTATAAAATGCCAATTTTGGTTATTTTGGGTGTTCACTGTTAACGCCCTGACCACATCAGTTTTAGTGAATATGGATTTTTAAACAATTCGACATTCTGGACCGCCCCCTCAGGAAGCGAAATATTATAAAATGCCAATTTTGGTTATTTTGGGTGTTCACTGTTAACGCCCTGACCACATCAGTTTTAGTGAATATGGATTTTTAAACAATTCGACATTCTGGACCGCCCCCTCAGGAAGCGAAATATTATAAAATGCCAATTTTGGTTATTTTGGGTGTTCACTGTTAACGCCCTGACCACATCAGTTTTAGTGAATATGGATTTTTAAACAATTCGACATTCTGGACCGCCCCCTCAGGAAGCGAAATATTATAAAATGCCAATTTTGGTTATTTTGGGTGTTCACTGTTAACGCCCTGACCACATCAGTTTTAGTGAATATGGATTTTTAAACAATTCGACATTCTGGACCGCCCCCTCAGGAAGCGAAATATTATAAAATGCCAATTTTGGTTATTTTGGGTGTTCACTGTTAACGCCCTGACCACATCAGTTTTAGTGAATATGGATTTTTAAACAATTCGACATTCTGGACCGCCCCCTCAGGAAGCGAAATATTATAAAATGCCAATTTTGGTTATTTTGGGTGTTCACTGTTAACGCCCTGACCACATCAGTTTTAGTGAATATGGATTTTTAAACAATTCGACATTCTGGACCGCCCCCTCAGGAAGCGAAATATTATAAAATGCCAATTTTGGTTATTTTGGGTGTTCACTGTTAACGCCCTGACCACATCAGTTTTAGTGAATATGGATTTTTAAACAATTCGACATTCTGGACCGCCCCCTCAGGAAGCGAAATATTATAAAATGCCAATTTTGGTTATTTTGGGTGTTCACTGTTAACGCCCTGACCACATCAGTTTTAGTGAATATGGATTTTTAAACAATTCGACATTCTGGACCGCCCCCTCAGGAAGCGAAATATTATAAAATGCCAATTTTGGTTATTTTGGGTGTTCACTGTTAACGCCCTGACCACATCAGTTTTAGTGAATATGGATTTTTAAACAATTCGACATTCTGGACCGCCCCCTCAGGAAGCGAAATATTATAAAATGCCAATTTTGGTTATTTTGGGTGTTCACTGTTAACGCCCTGACCACATCAGTTTTAGTGAATATGGATTTTTAAACAATTCGACATTCTGGACCGCCCCCTCAGGAAGCGAAATATTATAAAATGCCAATTTTGGTTATTTTGGGTGTTCACTGTTAACGCCCTGACCACATCAGTTTTAGTGAATATGGATTTTTAAACAATTCGACATTCTGGACCGCCCCCTCAGGAAGCGAAATATTATAAAATGCCAATTTTGGTTATTTTGGGTGTTCACTGTTAACGCCCTGACCACATCAGTTTTAGTGAATATGGATTTTTAAACAATTCGACATTCTGGACCGCCCCCTCAGGAAGCGAAATATTATAAAATGCCAATTTTGGTTATTTTGGGTGTTCACTGTTAACGCCCTGACCACATCAGTTTTAGTGAATATGGATTTTTAAACAATTCGACATTCTGGACCGCCCCCTCAGGAAGCGAAATATTATAAAATGCCAATTTTGGTTATTTTGGGTGTTCACTGTTAACGCCCTGACCACATCAGTTTTAGTGAATATGGATTTTTAAACAATTCGACATTCTGGACCGCCCCCTCAGGAAGCGAAATATTATAAAATGCCAATTTTGGTTATTTTGGGTGTTCACTGTTAACGCCCTGACCACATCAGTTTTAGTGAATATGGATTTTTAAACAATTCGACATTCTGGACCGCCCCCTCAGGAAGCGAAATATTATAAAATGCCAATTTTGGTTATTTTGGGTGTTCACTGTTAACGCCCTGACCACATCAGTTTTAGTGAATATGGATTTTTAAACAATTCGACATTCTGGACCGCCCCTCAGGAAGCGAAATATTATAAAATGCCAATTTTGGTTATTTTGGGTGTTCACTGTTAACGCCCTGACCACATCAGTTTTAGTGAATATGGATTTTTAAACAATTCGACATTCTGGACCGCCCCCTCAGGAAGCGAAATATTATAAAATGCCAATTTTGGTTATTTTGGGTGTTCACTGTTAACGCCCTGACCACATCAGTTTTAGTGAATATGGATTTTTAAACAATTCGACATTCTGGACCGCCCCCTCAGGAAGCGAAATATTATAAAATGCCAATTTTGGTTATTTTGGGTGTTCACTGTTAACGCCCTGACCACATCAGTTTTAGTGAATATGGATTTTTAAACAATTCGACATTCTGGACCGCCCCCTCAGGAAGCGAAATATTATAAAATGCCAATTTTGGTTATTTTGGGTGTTCACTGTTAACGCCCTGACCACATCAGTTTTAGTGAATATGGATTTTTAAACAATTCGACATTCTGGACCGCCCCCTCAGGAAGCGAAATATTATAAAATGCCAATTTTGGTTATTTTGGGTGTTCACTGTTAACGCCCTGACCACATCAGTTTTAGTGAATATGGATTTTTAAACAATTCGACATTCTGGACCGCCCCCTCAGGAAGCGAAATATTATAAAATGCCAATTTTGGTTATTTTGGGTGTTCACTGTTAACGCCCTGACCACATCAGTTTTAGTGAATATGGATTTTTAAACAATTCGACATTCTGGACCGCCCCCTCAGGAAGCGAAATATTATAAAATGCCAATTTTGGTTATTTTGGGTGTTCACTGTTAACGCCCTGACCACATCAGTTTTAGTGAATATGGATTTTTAAACAATTCGACATTCTGGACCGCCCCCTCAGGAAGCGAAATATTATAAAATGCCAATTTTGGTTATTTTGGGTGTTCACTGTTAACGCCCTGACCACATCAGTTTTAGTGAATATGGATTTTTAAACAATTCGACATTCTGGACCGCCCCCTCAGGAAGCGAAATATTATAAAATGCCAATTTTGGTTATTTTGGGTGTTCACTGTTAACGCCCTGACCACATCAGTTTTAGTGAATATGGATTTTTAAACAATTCGACATTCTGGACCGCCCCCTCAGGAAGCGAAATATTATAAAATGCCAATTTTGGTTATTTTGGGTGTTCACTGTTAACGCCCTGACCACATCAGTTTTAGTGAATATGGATTTTTAAACAATTCGACATTCTGGACCGCCCCCTCAGAAGCGAAATATTATAAAATGCCAATTTTGGTTATTTTGGGTGTTCACTGTTAACGCCCTGACCACATCAGTTTTAGTGAATATGGATTTTTAAACAATTCGACATTCTGGACCGCCCCCTCAGAAGCGAAATATTATAAAATGCCAATTTTGGTTATTTTGGGTGTTCACTGTTAACGCCCTGACCACATCAGTTTTAGTGAATATGGATTTTTAAACAATTCGACATTCTGGACCGCCCCCTCAGGAAGCGAAATATTATAAAATGCCAATTTTGGTTATTTTGGGTGTTCACTGTTAACGCCCTGACCACATCAGTTTTAGTGAATATGGATTTTTAAACAATTCGACATTCTGGACCGCCCCCTCAGGAAGCGAAATATTATAAAATGCCAATTTTGGTTATTTTGGGTGTTCACTGTTAACGCCCTGACCACATCAGTTTTAGTGAATATGGATTTTTAAACAATTCGACATTCTGGACCGCCCCCTCAGGAAGCGAAATATTATAAAATGCCAATTTTGGTTATTTTGGGTGTTCACTGTTAACGCCCTGACCACATCAGTTTTAGTGAATATGGATTTTTAAACAATTCGACATTCTGGACCGCCCCCTCAGGAAGCGAAATATTATAAAATGCCAATTTTGGTTATTTTGGGTGTTCACTGTTAACGCCCTGACCACATCAGTTTTAGTGAATATGGATTTTTAAACAATTCGACATTCTGGACCGCCCCCTCAGGAAGCGAAATATTATAAAATGCCAATTTTGGTTATTTTGGGTGTTCACTGTTAACGCCCTGACCACATCAGTTTTAGTGAATATGGATTTTTAAACAATTCGACATTCTGGACCGCCCCCTCAGGAAGCGAAATATTATAAAATGCCAATTTTGGTTATTTTGGGTGTTCACTGTTAACGCCCTGACCACATCAGTTTTAGTGAATATGGATTTTTAAACAATTCGACATTCTGGACCGCCCCCTCAGGAAGCGAAATATTATAAAATGCCAATTTTGGTTATTTTGGGTGTTCACTGTTAACGCCCTGACCACATCAGTTTTAGTGAATATGGATTTTTAAACAATTCGACATTCTGGACCGCCCCCTCAGGAAGCGAAATATTATAAAATGCCAATTTTGGTTATTTTGGGTGTTCACTGTTAACGCCCTGACCACATCAGTTTTAGTGAATATGGATTTTTAAACAATTCGACATTCTGGACCGCCCCCTCAGGAAGCGAAATATTATAAAATGCCAATTTTGGTTATTTTGGGTGTTCACTGTTAACGCCCTGACCACATCAGTTTTAGTGAATATGGATTTTTAAACAATTCGACATTCTGGACCGCCCCCTCAGGAAGCGAAATATTATAAAATGCCAATTTTGGTTATTTTGGGTGTTCACTGTTAACGCCCTGACCACATCAGTTTTAGTGAATATGGATTTTTAAACAATTCGACATTCTGGACCGCCCCCTCAGAAGCGAAATATTATAAAATGCCAATTTTGGTTATTTTGGGTGTTCACTGTTAACGCCCTGACCACATCAGTTTTAGTGAATATGGATTTTTAAACAATTCGACATTCTGGACCGCCCCCTCAGGAAGCGAAATATTATAAAATGCCAATTTTGGTTATTTTGGGTGTTCACTGTTAACGCCCTGACCACATCAGTTTTAGTGAATATGGATTTTTAAACAATTCGACATTCTGGACCGCCCCCTCAAGAAGCGAAATATTATAAAATGCCAATTTTGGTTATTTTGGGTGTTCACTGTTAACGCCCTGACCACATCAGTTTTAGTGAATATGGATTTTTAAACAATTCGACATTCTGGACCGCCCCCTCAGGAAGCGAAATATTATAAAATGCCAATTTTGGTTATTTTGGGTGTTCACTGTTAACGCCCTGACCACATCAGTTTTAGTGAATATGGATTTTTAAACAATTCGACATTCTGGACCGCCCCTCAGGAAGCGAAATATTATAAAATGCCAATTTTGGTTATTTTGGGTGTTCACTGTTA